>NC_043013.1:46538757-46548757 GCF_006345805.1 Octopus sinensis | reverse complement strand
ATAACTGCTGCATTTGTTGAGTATATAAACAGTTTGGCTGCCAGTTTCTATTGAGATGGTCAGAATGATGTAGTCGCCTCTGGTGAGAACCCAATAAGGTTATAAAATCAATTAAAGGTTTCTCATCATTTCTTTTCAGTCTACGGAGAAATAGCTAAAATTTGCCCTGTTTATAATTATACCATATCTTTATATATAAAAGAGAGGTTGTGTGTCTGTCTCCTACGATTTAGATTCCTAACTACTTCCACATTTTGCGGTGCAGTTTAACCCAAACCGGGTATCTTATAGTCGTGATTCATATCGAGCCCTTCTGGGTATTAGCGCGCGTCTACGATGAGTCTACGATTTTTAAAAAAATTTACCATCATTTTTTCCATTTTAATGCATTTTTTTCGCTATTATATAAGGGAAGTAACTCTCTAAAAATGTCTACGATAAGTCAACGATTTAAAAAAAAATTTACCATCATTTTTTTTTCCATTTTTAATGCATTTTTTGGCTATTTTTTGGCTATAACTCTCTAAAAATGCTTATATAGTTATTTCCCTTACAAACCCGAGCAACGCCGGGCGATACTGCTAGTGTTATATATATATATGTGTGTGTGTATAAATATATATATACTGTGATACTCCAGCATGGCCGCAGTCGAATAACTCAAACAAATAAAAGAATACATATATATATTCGTGTGTGCACGAGCGTATGTGTGTGTGTCGTGTCTCTCTTTTACTGATCTAGAGACAAGGCCAACAATTTTTAGGGTGGTTACTGGGTTACATCAGCCCTTGTATTTAGGCTGATACTTTATTTTGTCGACCCCAAAAACATGAAAGACAAAGTTGTCCCGGTGGGATTTCAACTAAGAATATTAAAGAAGTTGGGCAAATAACCCCAAATGATTTCTTCCGACACTCTGACGATTAGTCATTTCGTCACCGGCAATACAAAAATTTCAAAGATTAAGGTAGTTGGATCGCGTTTAGGTTGCAATTAACTATCAGCTGAAAAATTCGAGTAAGCAGGAAACGAAGGTTCACAGCCAGATTTACTAATGAAGAGGGTTTGTCAGGAGCTGGATTAATGCCCAGAGAGACCCTAAGCCGTTAAAAGATTTTGGTGTCCCCATATATATATATATATATATAGGCGCAGGAGTGGCTGTGTGGTAAGTAGCTTGTTTACTAACCACATGGTTCCGGGTTCAGTCCCACTGCGTGGCACCTTGGGCAAGTATCTCCTACTATAGCCTCGGACCGACCAAAGCCTTGTGAGTGGATTTGGTAGACGGAAACTGAAAGAAGCCAGTCGTATATATGTATATATATATATATATATATATATATATATATGCGTGTATGTGTTTGTGTGTCTGTGTTTGTCCCCCTAGCATTGCTTGACAACCGATGCTGGTGTGTTTATGTCCCCCGCTACTTAGCGGTTCGGCAAAAGAGACCGATAGAATAAGTACTGGGCTTACAAAAGAATAAGTCCTGGGGTCGAGTTGCTCGATTAAAGGCAGAGCTCCAGCATGGCCGCAGTCAAATGACTGAAACAAGTAAAAGGAGAATATATATATATAAATTGAGATATAAATAATAATACATCTTACAATAAACTTTTATTTTTCAAACTGAAAGAAAACTAACAATAAGATGAAAATAATGTTCCTTTTTGTATACTACCATTTTGTTTATATTTGAAACGCTTTCCCTCTTTTTTTAAAAAAAAATTCCAAAGTCATTGATCAGATCCTCACTGTAACACTACGATCACTTCAAAATTTATTTCCGATCACAATTTGGATAGTCATAACTTATTGGGAATTCCTAAAATCAAGACAGTTCAGTATTCTCTGTAAATGCACAAAAACCGTTTTAAGGGTTACGTACTCTTTTACTCTTTTACTTGTTTCAGTCATTTGACTGCAGCCATGCTGGAGTACCGCCTTTAGTCGAGCAAATCGACCCCGGGACTTATTCTTTGTAAGCCCAGTACTTATTCTATCGGTCACTTTTGCCGAACCGCTAAGTGACGGGGACGTAAACACACCAGCATCGGTTGTCAAGCAATGCTAGGGGGACAAACACAGACACACAAACATATACACACACATACATACATATATATATACATATATACGACAGGCTTCTTTCAGTTTCCGTCTACCATATCCACTCACAAGGCTTTGGTCAACCCGAGGCTATAGCAGAAGACGCTTGCCCAAGATGTCACGCAGTGGGACTGAACCCGGAACCATGTGGTTGGAAAGCCAACTACTTACCACACAGCCAATTCTATATTTGAAACGCTTTCCTTTTTTTTTATAAAAATTCCAAAGTCATTGATCAGATCCTCACTGTAACACTATGATCACTTCAAAATTCATTTCCGATCACAATTTGGATGGTCATAACTTATTGGGAATTCCTAAAATCAAGATCTTGTGTAAGACAGTTCAGTATTCTCTGTAAATGCGCAAAAACCGTTTTAAGGGCTACGTACTTTGTATTGCTGTTATTGGATTAGCGAAGCAATTATGAGAACGGAACCAAGGAATTGTCCCCGCTTTCCCGGTAATTACCGAGTACGTCAGCTAGTTTATACATAACCACACACATCTATGAATATAAACATACGTACATCTACAAGCGTCTGTAGCAAATGACTCTTCAAAATAAAGTTAAAACCCAACTTATTTAAAATTCAAACCTCATTAGTATTATTAATTTCTGTACCTATATTTATTTACGTATAAACTTACATATAGCATTATTTTTATTTACATTTAATATTACTTTCAAATACATGCATTTAGTTGACCGCTTCTCTCAGTGTAGCTATGCTGTTGTTGTCGCTGTTGTTGATAATATTGCTGCTGCTGCTGCTGCTGATGATGATGATGATGCTACTGCTGCTGTTGTTGTTGTTCTTATTGCTGTTGCAGTTCGTCCATCGGAATCGCGAGCACCTTGGCGTCGCTTAAATGCTAATGAGTGCGTTAAGTCTGGCAATGAAAGGTCAAGCTAATTTGGACGAGGAAACTTTTCCCCACATGTACAATATACATAACTGATATCAAACCAACTAGAGATCTTCTGAATGGTTGCCAGAGCCGTAAGAAATAACAGCCAAGT
Source organism: Octopus sinensis (assembly GCF_006345805.1). Taxonomy (NCBI): domain Eukaryota; kingdom Metazoa; phylum Mollusca; class Cephalopoda; order Octopoda; family Octopodidae; genus Octopus; species Octopus sinensis. Next base: position 46,545,617 of record NC_043013.1, on the reverse strand, counting down.
CTCCCTCAAATTACACCCTAGCTTCTTAAAATTCAAAGCACATTAAATAACGGAATCTAATGCACATTATTTAAAATAAGCACTGAATGGTCACACTTTAGCTATGGCATGTCCTTGATATCCAAAAAGCTGTGGTGCTCATGGCCGGAACGTCTTTCTTCAAAGTTCTATTCTGCAATGTTTAATTTATAGTTAAATAACAACACCAGGAATAACAACAAAGAACCCCGCGTGTCTGCCAAACCAGTTTGAAGCGATAAACAAATCTTCCTCCAACTACGATCCACCTCTTCACAAACACGTTAGGTAATGTATTCCGAGGTACACAATACCTGGAGAACGAATGGTTGGAGTTCCTTTAGACACAAGCCACCCAATCATGGCTGATTCGGGTGGGAGAGAAGGAAACAACAATATAATCTATAAAGGGATATTCGTTGTTCTCTTTGCAAATTAACAGCTTCAGTCTGTTGTTTCATGTTTCTTGGATTATCAAGACCTTAGCCTCAATACAAACTCGCTTTCCAATAACAATGTCGTCTTAACAAACAAACTATAGAGTCTCTAATAGCAGCAATTTACATTCTAGTCTTCAAAAAGGAAGGAAACAGTCGCTACATTAGTTTTACATACATGCTAGATAACCAAAATATGTATCAAGATGGTTTGGTGGGAACATCTTTCTTCTGGATCAAGGCTGACCTAGGTTTAGATAACGACTAATTTTACTTAATATTATAAGATAAGGTAAAATTTGGCATTGCTGTATTGGAGAGAGAACAGAACAATTAAAAGGATAAGTGTAAATATCTTTAGAATGAACAGTTCCGAATGATAATTTAACTTATCTGAACCGAGCTCTTTGCGTTCTGATGGCATCGTCTTTTGCTTCCCTTTAAACAATATGGATAACACAGAGTGAAGAGATTTACAATGAAATGGCAAGTGCTGGTCTTCTGTCAATAAACTTTGCTCGAGTTTGAGTCTTCGTGGGGAACTTTCCAGATCCATATTCTTACAAGACAAGCATTCTCGCAGTGATTGATTAGATCACTCGCATTGATTGAGTAGATCAATAATTACAAGCGATCCACCTGTGTCTATCCCAGACTTTTGAAATTGTGTATAACATTGATTAATACGTAAAGTTCTTCCAGGAGGGTAAAGTGTGATATGAGGGATATTCTGATACTATTTCTAGTATGAATACCGTCCTCGTAGAAGCTTCTCCAATGTCCCATCCTTGAAGTTTCCAAAGAAGATTCATGAAGTGTTACTGTGGAGCTAACAGAATGGAACATTTTTGTCAAAGAGAACAATCATGCTCAAAGGCAGAGAAAACCTTTAATATTGATTTCAAATTTTGGCACAAAGCCAGCAATTTCGGGTGACGGACCTCGTCAATTACATCGAACTCAATATTCAACTGGTTCTTATTTTATCGACCCAGAAAGGATGAAATGCAAAGACGAAATCGGTGAACTTTCAACGCAGAACGTAAAGATGAATGAAATACCGCTAAGAATTCTACCCTGCGTGCCAACGATTCTGCCAGCTCATCGCTTTAAGAAAAGCTTTAACATTGGTTTCAAATTTTGGCTCGATGCCAGCAATTTCTGGGGAGGGTTAAGTCGATTACTTCGACACTAGTGCTTGATTGTTACTTATTTTATCAATCCCGAAAGGTTGAAAGGGGAAAGTTAACCTCGGCGGAATTTGAACGCAGAAAGGGAAGACGAACGATATGCCACTAAGCATTTTGTCCGGCGTACTAACGGCTCCGCCAGATCGCCGCTTTAAGAAAACCTTTAATATCACCAATTAAAACAAGTTTGTTGCTAGGTAACATCTAAGTCTAATCCAAGGTAATTAGTTTAGTAAGTCAAGCCTGTGCATCTGTACGTTAATCAATGTGCCATCATTCTTCCTCGTTATCAATTTCGATATCAAATTCAAGCTACGCCAAACAGATAACAGCAATTCAGAGATATAAACTTTCATCTCACATAAAAGGCAGAGAAACGTTATATTCGTTTAATCGCTTCAGTCAGTGAACTGTGGCCAGAATAGGGCATCGCTTTCAAGAGCCTATGGTCGATCATACTGAGCTCGAACGTATTTCATTTTGGTAGATATTTAATCGATCTCTGTGAAATCGCTAAGCGATATCACACGCAATACAGTATGTATACAATAGTTGTGCTTTTAGTCTATGGCTTTCAATGCGTTATATCTTATTGTTCGGCATTTACTGCTTACGAATAGTGGGCCAATTTATGTTATCTATCGATCAGTTTATCTATCTATCTGTCTATATCTACATACACACATACATAACGTAATGTTCATTTTCACTAAGGCGGCGAGCTAACAGAACCGTTAAGCACGCCGGCTAAAATTTTTAACTGCATTTCGTCCGTCTTTACGTTCTGAGTTCAAATTCCGCTGACGTTGACTTTGCTTTTCATTCCTTCGGGATCGATAAAATAAGTACCATTTGAGCACTAAGATCGATATAATGGATTTACCCTCTCCTACCAGCTCCACTCGAAATTATTGGTCCTGTACCAAGATTTGACACCAACATTTGTCACCACTTAAAACTACTTATTTCATTTTGGTAGATATTTAATCGATCTCTGTGAAATCTCACACACACGTGTGCGTGCGTTCCTATTAAGTGTATATTTGTGCTTGTATTGTTTACGCTCAAGAATAAGTGGAAGTTCATAGGCGCAGGCATAGCTGTGTAGTAAAGAAGCCTGTTTCCCAACCACATGGTTCCGGGTTCAGTCCCACAGCGTAACACCTTGGGCAAGTGTTTTCTACTATAGCCTCCGACCGACCAAAGCCTTGTGAGTGGATTTGATTGACGGAAACCGAAAAGAAGCCCTTTGTATATATATACATACGTACAAATATATATATATATATATATTATATATATATATATATATATTATATACATATATATATACATACATATATATACATACCTATATATACATACATATATATACATATATACATATATAGATTATATATATATATATATATATATATATATATATGAGAGAGAGAGAGAGGAGAGAGAGAGAGAGATATGTGTGTGTGTGTGTTTGTGTCTTTGTGGCTGTGTTTGTCCCCACCACCGCTTGACCACGATATATTGGTGTGTTTACGTCCTCAGTCCGGCAAAGTGATTGATAGAATACGTACCAGGCTTTAAAAACAGTACTGAGGTCGATTCCTTCAACTAAAAATTCTCCAAGGCGGTGCCCCAGAATGGGCGCAGTCTAATGACTGAAACAAACAAAAGATAAAAGATAAAAGATTTACAGTACGACTACAAGTTTCAATATTTTGCACTAATGCAGCCACACGGACAAAAGAGTACAAATCACCATTTAATGGCTACGCATGTGCAAAAATACGTAATACAAAAAACGAATGCACACAGTAATAATTAAAATACGTAAGGCGGCAAAACGTTATCTCGCCGTGCGAAATGTTTAGCAGTATTTCATCTACCGTCACGTTCTGAGTTCAAATTCCGCTGAGGTCGACTTTTGCCTTTCATCCTTTCGGGGTCGATTAAATAACTACCAGTTACGCACTGGGGTCGATGTAATCGACTTCATCCGTTTGTCTGTCCTTGTTTGTCCCCTCTGTGTTTAGCCCCTTGTGGGTAGTAAAGAAATAGGTATTTCATCTGCCGTCACGTTCTGAGTTCAAATTCCGCCGAGGTCGACTTTGCCTTTCATCCTTTCGGGGTCGATTAAATAAGTACCAGTTACGCACTGGGGTCGATATAATCGACTTAATCCGTTTGTCTGTCCTTGTTTGTCCTCTCTGTGTTTAACCCCTTGTGGCTAGTAAAGAAATAGGCATTTCGTCGATCTTTACGTATTGAGTGCAAATTGCCTTTTATCCTTTCGGGGTCGATAAATTAAGTACCAGTTGTATACTGGTGTCGATTTAATCAACTGCCCCCCTCCCCAAAAATAATCTTGGCCTTGTACCTAGAGTAGAAAAGAATAATTAAAATGCGTGAAGCAGCAAATTTGCAGAATTGTTAGCACGTCGGATAAGGCGCTTAGCGACATTTCGTCCGTCTTTATGTTCTGAGTTCAAATTCCGCCGAAGTCGACTTTGTCCTTTATCTTCTCGTGGTCGATAAAATACGTACCAGTGGGGCATTGGAGGACGAATGAATCGACTTATTCCCTCCCTTGGAATTGCTGGCTTTGTGCCAAAATTAATTTGAAACCAATACGGAAAATACTTAAAGCAATGAGAGCACATAATTCATAGTTTAAGAAACAATTTGTCTCTGTTTATATTTTAAGAATATATATATATATATATTATATATTATATATATATATATTATATTATATATATCGGTAAAGTAGGGATCATTATTCGAAGAACCATGTAGAAGCAAAACTTGTTGCAGAATAACAGATAAATATAAACAAATGTAATTTTTAAACACTATTTGAATCTTTTCGGTTTGACCACCAGTTTTTTCTAGCGGTGTCATATGAAATTGTCACCCATAATTATGACCCTAGTATCGATCCATTGCATTTCAATCTGTTTTAGGGTTAGGGTTAGGGTAGGGGTGGGGGTGGGGGATGGTATCTTTTTTTCTTCACAAATGTAAATAAACCCAATCTGTTTCTTAAACGAGGGACATATTCATACGGCACAGACTGTTTTTTTTACCTCAATGGACGTCATTGATTGGTTGAAATTGCAGAAATTGAAGAAAAAAAAGCAACAAATATCTTACAAACTATAGAATTTTCTCAATAAAACCACGAGAAAAAGATGTTTTATAAACACATTCTACCAGTATACGAAGTTTAAAATGTTTTAGCTACCGAGAGATTATGTTAAAAACTGCCGTTCAAACCGAAAAGATCCCACTATTTTCCTCGTCTTAATTCTTATGGCCACAACATTTTGGGCTGTTGTCGCCTTCTCCGGGTTTGTCGTATTCGTTATCGTTCTCAGCGTTTGAAACTGAACGTTTCATGAAGTCCACGTAGATAGATTGCTCTCAATTTTTATAAACAAAACATACATCAAGTATCTGTATATATATGTCTGTTTGTCTACCAACCTGACTATCATTTTGCAACCCTTCCCTAGCTGCCAAACAAAAATACTTTCTGTAACAAATTTCTTTGCTTTTGTAAGTAACTATACCTAAGAAGTTTGCTACAGAGTGCTGAGATGTTAAAGGGCCTACATACGAGTAAAGGTAATTTATTTCTTTTGTTAAGTACAAACAATAATAAATTTGGGCGTATATCTGTGACAGCATACCGGTATGCACCCAGTTATCATTAAAAGAAGGTCGCCTTCGTAGATAGATAGATAGATAGATAGATAGATAGATAGATAGATAAATAGATAGATAGATAGATAGATAGATAGATAGATAGATAGATAGATAGATAGATAGATAGATAGATAGATAGATATAGATAGATAGATAGATAGATAGATAGATAGATAGATAGATAGATAGATAGATAGATAGATATAGATAGATAGATAGATAGATAGATATGTTTCTTATTAGCCACACAGGGCTGCACACAGACAGGACAAATTACAAGGTAGAGCTTTTCTTTTGGGTAAAAAAAGGGGGTTTGGTTTTCGATCAAAAGGGATCATAAAGGGAAAGAAAGAGGACAAAAAAAGGGGAGAATAAAATTTAAAACAAAAGGGGATCGTTATCACAGAAATAGGGATCGTTATCACAGAAAGGGGGGAATAAAATTAAAAAAAAAGGGGATCGTTATCACAGAAATAGGGATCGTTATCACAGAAATGTCAATATGAAGTGTAAAGGGGAGGACAGATGAGGTTTACCCGTGGAAAGAAAAGCTTACGGAAAAGACCACGGTAACCTCGGTCAATGAAGTCACATGTTATATATATAGATAGATAGATAGATAGATAGATAGATAGATAGATAGATAGATAGAGATAGATAGATAGATAGATAGATAGATATTATATGCATAGATTTTTTTTTTATTCGGTCGCTAAATTACATAAGTTTATCTAAGACCGAAAGTTTTAGACAGTTTAATAAATGTGTATGCATGTATGTATGCATACATGTATATATGTATGTATGTATGTATATATATTGTGTGAATGTATGTATATATTGTGTGAATGTATGTATATATTGTGTGCGTGTGTGTGTGTGGTGTGTGTGTGTGAATGTGTGTTGTGTGTGTGTGCGTGTGTGTGTGTGTGTTGTGGTGTGAGTGTGTGTGTGGTGTGTGTGTGTGTACTGAAATATTAACTGACATATGAGTGACAGAGGAAATATACTTTAGCCACTATGGCTAATAAATATCAGGAAATATGACACACGTGCAATAATTATGATTTAACTTCTGTCCACTTTCTTGGAGCTTATAACAAAATGATGAAATTAATACTAATTTCCAAAAGAAAAATAATTACCTTAAAATGAGGTTAAATAAAACAATATTCATGGAAAAAATTACTTTGCCTGGAGATTTTATATAATAGTTCACGCACACATACAAACACATATACACTCTGTCACACACGCACAAGCACACGCACACACATGCATACTCACCGACTTACACACACACACACACACACATGCATACTCACCGACATACACACACACACACACATGCATACTCACCGACTTACACACACACACACACACATGCATACTCACCGACATACACACACACACACACATGCATACTCACCGACTTACACACACACACACACACATGCATACTCACCGACATACACACACACACACACATGCATACTCACCACATACA
>NC_043013.1:46511178-46538657 GCF_006345805.1 Octopus sinensis | reverse complement strand
TCAACGTTAGTTCGTCAGAATGAAGGGTTATCGTTGAGAATTTCTTCGCCAACTCTTCATTCTGAAAAACCACCTGTACGTGTGCGAACTTGTTCGCCCAAGTCACACAATCCTTGTATCCCCAGATGGGGCGTAAGCACTTTTCGACTTTGTCTGTGCTTGCCTTTTCTGGACTTTTTGTTTTTTTATTTGTGATTTTATATACAATTGTCTTTTTTTTCTCCTCATTCAGTATGTGCTGAGGATGTGTAAGAGTATTTTTCCGTTTTGATTTGTAATAAGGTTTCTGCAATCTTTAATCTGTTGTGTAGTAAACGAAACTTTTGTTACCTTTTCTTTTATCGCCTCGGCGAAGTTTGTTGTTGTTTTGTTATTGTTGTTACTGTTGATGTTGATGGCAGGGGTGTGGGTTGTAGGTTTGTGGTTGCTGATTATGCAACTAGCAAGGGGTGGAAAATTGCCTGCGTAATTTAGTCCTAGATAGATCCCCCATTAGTATCCAAACAAAATCAGCAAAGCCTTACACTAGTGACTCATATACTAACCAACTGACCTTTTTACCTACCTATATTCTTTTGTGAACCCCTAATTAAACAACCCCCCAAGACTGAAGCTGACATACCTAAACACACCTGATTTCAAAGTTCTTCATGCATGACTGAACTCTGAATAATTAATCAACTCCAAATTTAACCACTGAAATTCTTCTGTCACGCCCGACCCTATAACCTAGTTATCATTCAACAGAGCTCCACCAATCCCAGGAAATTTTAACTTAATATATTATATAAAACCAAAGTGAATTCAAACGTACAACAGTTTGATGTTGGCTTAGCAGGTCGTGACTTCGCAGCCACTGATACTTCTTTTTGACTCGTGCAAATTCATCCCAAAGACCACCCTAAGCTTTTTCTTGTTTATTTTCATTTAGTTATGCAAATATTCTCTGTTCTTTATGATATATATATATATATATATATATGTATATATATATATATATATATATATATATATATATATATATATATATATATATCACGAGATCACGTGACCAACCAGACCATCAGATGTTGCGACACATCGCTGGTCACAACGCGTTCGCTTTGTTTTAGCTTTCGAATGACGCCACCCTGCTGGCTAAGCGAACAGGCCAATATATATATACATCTGGCGGTCAATCGAGGACAGTTGCTGTGCTGATGAGGCATAGCGAGGTAGAAACACGTGTTCTCAGGTGTTCGGTTGTATATAAAGAAAAGCATACCGTCTTCGCCTTAATGACATATCGACTGCAGAGAATTGTCGATTCCTTGAGATTAATGAAATATTTCCCTTTCCCATTCGCAGCCCGTCGCAGAAGCAATTACGTGTTTGTATTTCTATAGAATAAGAACGGAGGCAATTTCAATAAATCGAGAACATATCTTGTATTTACTATAACGTTCATTGCTTTGTTGTCCAAAGTCGTGCTACTGGCTATTCTGTTTTCTTTCTTTTAGTTTATTTCCTTTTAATTACTCTCTCTCCATACACACACACACACACACACACACACACTCAACTAGATACTATAGCATGCAAACGTACATACATTAGTGCCACTCAATACCGAATTGTATTATCACATTTATATATAGTTCATCTACGAATTATTGACGTGTGAGAATGTTTCTTTTCTGTTTATAATATACATGGTAAACCTACAGTTTTAAAGCCGGGCACTGCGTGTGTAAATTAATTATTATATTTAATTAAGCCTAATTAATTTACACACGCAGTGTCGGCTTTAAAACCATAGGTTTATCCTGTAACATATCAAAGTATTCATCCATCTACATGGCAATGTGATAAGTGTAAACCAAACGTTTGACTTAAGTTGTACGTCCCATTCTCTAAAATATATAGATTTATTTATTTTCATCCACAAATATTTTGTATGGTATAAACGTAGATGGCTGCTACGTTCTCAGAGAAAGGGTTTATTTGAATTGCTGTTTAGTTCAGTAGTCGACTGTCTAAAATGTGTCAGTTATAAAAAGTTGACTGAGAAAGTGGGTCACCAGCTCTTGATGTAACCGGATTGTCGCAGCAAGTGTGAGACAAGTGGTTCCGCCCAAAAGCGCTGGGTGAGAGAATTATACCAACAAGGTCAGCCCAAGTATTCCAGCCCATCCTGCCATATCCTAACGCATTCCTTAACTATCCGGTTCAACAAGCTTTTTTGCTTTTTTTTTTTTTAACACCACCACTTTCTTTCTCTTTCTATTTATCTCAGCGGGAATCAAAGCCAAAACCGCATTTTCTCATTTCTTAATCTTCCAAAACGAAGAGCTATCTTTTATTGGTAAACACTACTTCTAGTGAAACCGTTTTATTTTGCTTTATGTATATATATATATATATATATATATATATATATATATATATATATATATTTGTATGTATACATATATATGTGTATATATATAATATATATATTTATATCTTTGTCTTTCTCTTTTACTTGTTTCAGTCATTTGACAGTGGCCATGTTGGAGCACCGCCTTTAGTCGAACAAATCGACCCCAGGACTTATTCTTTGTAAGCCTAGTACTTATTCTATCGGTCTCTTTTGCCGAACGGGGACGTAAACACACCAGCATCGGTTGTCAAGCGATGTTGGGGAGACAAATATATACACACACATACATATATATATATGTAAACATATATACGACAGGCTTCTTTCAGTTTCCGTCTACCAAATCCACTCACAAGGCATTGGTCAGCCCGGGGCTATAGCAGAAGACACTTGCCCAAGGTGCCACGCAGTGGGACTGAACCCGGAACTATGTGGTTGGTAAGCAATTTACTTACCACACAGCCTCTCCTAAACATATATATATATATATTGCATATATAAATATATTGTATGGTAAAACATTTACTTCTCAGTCACATGGTTCAAAGTACACCTTGGACAAACGTCTTCTACAATAGCTTGGGGCCGACCAAAGCCTTATAAGTGAATTAGATAGACGGAACCTGAAAGAAGCCCATTGTGTGTGTGTGCGTGAGTGTGTGAGTGTGTATGTGTGTGTGCGTGTGTGTGTGTGTGTGTCTGTGTGTCTGTCTGTGTTTGTCCCCCTCATCACCGTCTGGCAACCGGTGTTGGTGTGTGTATGTCTCCTTAAAGTAGCGGTTCGGCAAAGGAAACCAGAAGTACTAGGCTTGAAAAACGACTCATGGGTTCGATTTGTTCGACTAAAACCTTTCAACGCGGTGCTCCAGCATGGCCACAGTCAAACGACCGAAACAAGTAAAAAGAATAAAAGAATATGCATTAACTATATATCACACCCTACACCCACATTTTCTTTTCTCTCTCTCTTTATTTTCTGTTATTCCTTTCTGTTGAAGAGCGTAGGCTCGAAACGTAAAACAAATACACCTGCTTTTTGTTCATACACCTGTCTTCGTCTTTCGTTTCTCTATAAAATTCACCTATGTATGTATATAATATATATATATATATATACATATATATATATATATATATATGAATATTTATGCGCACACCCATATAGACATACATATATGTATACATATTTATATAGAAAAATACAAACACACACACACACACACACATATATATAATATTATAATATATTTATATATATATATAAAACTGTAGTCGTGTGAGTGTCTGTCCCCTTCGATTTAGATTCCTAACTACTCCCACATTTTGCGGTGCAGTTTAACCAAATTCGGGTATCTTATAGTCGTGATTCATATCGAGCCCGTCTGGCTATTGGCGCGCGTCTACGATGAGTCTACGATTTTAAAAAGAATTTAACATCATTTTTTTATTCCATTTTAATGCATAATCTTTCGTGTGTCGATGGCGGCGGAGTTGGCGTCCATGGTCACACCTGCACCTGTTTGCTTCTCCCCCTTCTTCCCTCCCTCGTGAAGCTGTGGGGAAGGGAGTGTAAGGAAATCAACGTCGTAAAGCGTTGTCAAGGAGACCAGCGTTCTTTTAGAACAACGACTTCATGGCTTGAAGACACCAAAACAGAAATGGCTAAGAAAGCCCGAATTGGCATCTATAAGGGAAGTAACTCTCTAAAAATGCTTATATAGTTATTTCCCTTACAAACCCGAGCAACGCCGGGCGATACTGCTAGTATATATATATATATATATATATATATATATATAGTCGCCATGATAGATCGTTAGCCACTACACACATTTTTTTCTCTCCTTGTTTTTTCTGTGTCCCTTTCTGTAGAAGAGCGTAGGCTCAAAATGTAAAAGACTTTTTCTATTCCTGAGCGTTATACTAATACATCTGTTTGTTTTGTATACCACCTGTGTTCATCTTTTGTTTTTTTCGTAAACTCTCTTTATATATATATAAATTATTGAATGTCAATAGAATATCTCTATATTTAATTTATCTTTATATATATGCATATTTTACATATTGTGTGTGTGCGTGTGTGTGTGTCTGTGCCTGTGCGTGTGTGTGTCTGTGTGTGTGTGTGTGTACCGGAGTAGTGGTGCTAAGCAGTGTTTAAGTATAAACGCAATTTAAGTTAGTTGAACTATATTTGTCGCATATTTCAACTGCTAAAGGCAGATTGCACTACAGTTACCGTGGAGAAAAAAAAATCTCTCTTATGATAAAAAGGTGTGAAAACACATCATGCGTTCAGTGTCACCCTCTCTCGGGAATCTCAGACACCGCTGTTTCGAGTTTATTGACTCTTGTCGATGAGAGGCAACTCTGGACGAACTAAATAAAGCATATAACTTTGTATATAATTGAACCAATACGTTGACTAATTTACACTAGCAAATCGATCGATCGATAAAAATATTGGACTAATGGCCCTAAGCAGGGTTTATATATATATTTCAATTGAAGTATGTGACAAATATATTTCAACTAACCTAATAATGATAAAGAAAAAGAAATGGGTAAAGCGACTTATGGCCGTCGGTGTATATATATATATATATATATAGATAGATAGATAGATAGATAGATAGATAGATAGATAGATAGATAGATAGATAGATAGATAGATAGATAGATAGATAGATATAGATATATGCATGTATGTAAGTATGTATGTATGTATATATATATATGTATATGTGTGTGTATATATATATATATACATACATAGATACGTACATACATACACACACATATTTTATAGACATGCATACAAATATACACGTGTGTATGTATGTATGTCTATATATATGTGTATGTATGTATGTATGTATGTAGTATGTATGTATATATATGTGTATGTATGTATTATATATATATATATGTATGTATGTGCATATATATATATATGTATGTATATATATATTATATATATAATATATATATATATATATATATATATATATATAAATATATATATAATATATATATATATATAGATAGATAGATAGATAGATAGATAGATAGATAGATAGATAGATAGATAGATAGATAGATAGATAGATAGATAGATAGATAGATATAGATATAGATATATGCATGTATGTAAGTATGTATGTATGTATGTGTATATATATATATAATATATATATATACATATATACATACATACATACAGACGCATATTTCATAGACATGCATACAAATATACACGTGTGTATGTATGTATGTCTATATATATGTGTATGTATGTATGTATGTATGTATGTATGTATGTATGTATGTATGTATATATATGTGTATGTAAGTATGTATATATATATATATGTATGTATATATATATGTATGTATGTATATATGTATGTATATGTATATATATATATATATATATGTATGTATGTATGTATGTATATTCATGAGCCATTCTGACTGAATCAAATGTCTATATCTCCCTGTGATACATGCTCAACGTCGTTTCTTTTCTATTTACGTAATATTTGCCATTTTGTTTTTCCCACACTCTTCATAACACACCGATACGTAAACTGTCGGCTTCGAGTTACAATCGAACAGTTTGTGTTTGAAAATGTAATGAATCACCGACCAAGAAGATACGATAAAGTAATAGGTAAGATCTCTTATTCTTTTTCTTGTTTTTTTGCTTTGTTTTTGTTTTTTTGTTTTTTCATACAAGCTGTACAACTGATAGGTGTAGCTTTGTAAACAATATAACTAGAAAGAAATTGTATATCCCAACTAGATAATACAGAACAGTCTATCTGTGTGTGTGTCATTGTGCGTGAGTATGTGTGTGTATCCTCGTGTGTGTGTGTGTGTGTGTGTGTGTGTGTGTGTGTGTACTGAGTTAATTATCCTTTTAATCTGTTCTCAAAGCAGAAATATTTATTTCTGACAACAATATTTTAAGAACATCAATACATTTTATGAATCTCTGATCTTTGAAATTCGTAGTTTCCATCAAACTTGAAGTAAAAATAGAATATTCTATTTAACGGGTGTGAATACAGTTTACAAATATGAAAATGTTTGCAGAATTTCAGGACAATATAAAAATAATTATCTTCAAAGATCATAAGTGAAGTTTTCAATGTAAAATTTCTGAAGTACTGTATCAGAAATTGCATGATGCCAAGACAACGTGCCGTAGAAATTTGTATGGGCAAATTTGAAACAAGGTAGGTCATATTTGCCGCAAATAAAGATAATGATTTGTCTAACAATAGCACAATGTTAAATATTCTAATGGAAAGGAAAGAGAGACGGTTTGATTGAGTGTGTGTGTGTGTGTGTGTGTGGTCTTGGTTCGTACCTATTTTATCGGTACGTGAAAAATGAAAGGTAAGGTCGAACTAGGCGAGACTCTAACTCGAGATGTAAAAAGAGCTGGCATGGTTAAGAAGTTCGCTTTGCAACATGCACGTGGTTTAGTGTCAGAGGCCCACTGCAAGGTACCTTGGAAAAAATATCCTCTACTTTAGCCCATGGCCGGCCAATGGCATGTGAGTGAATTTGGTACACTGAAACCGCGTGGAAGTGCGTCATGTGTGTGTGTGTGTGTGTGTGTGTGTGTGTGTGTGTGTGTTTGTGTTTGTGTGTGTGTGTCTGTATGTCAAAAGGATGGATGACCATAGTGTAGGTTCAACGACTATCTAGCAATAGTTCGAACCCTCAGAAATTCTGGGTTGGTGTCACGTGTGCTGAAAGACCACCGGGAGTGAGGCATCCTTCAGATTTTATTAAAGCATGATTCAATTGGAAGGTCACTATGTTATAAAACCTGATATGGAGGGGATGGCACTCAACATTTCGGGGGTCTTTTGCTGACTCTTGAGGTTATGGTGCTCCAACATTCTTGAGTCTGCGACCCATATTGGCATTGGATATCTTTCCCTGGTTTCTCTCAGGATCATGTCAATATGGTGGATAGGATCTGTGAGGTGCTGCTCAAACTTTTTTTAACCTAAAATTTTTGGTTGTGCAATCGCCAGCGAGACAGCTATCCGATGCCCAGTCGAGTAAGAGGGCGCGGTGGCGAGCATGAACGCCACAGAAGCGAACCCGGGTGAAACTGACTGCTAATGCACAGAAATTGCTGGTATTTTGCATGGACAATGGTCAATGATGGTCTTCCTTAGTGACTAGTGGACAGTTATCACTATCTTCACCGTGAGTATATATGAATGTAGATATATATATAGATATGTATATATATGCTTTTGTGTGTGTGTGGTTTTGTTTGTTTTTCCCCCTCCCCATCGCTAGAAAACGGGTGTTGATTCGTTTACGTCCCTGTAAATTGGCGGTCCAGTGAAAGTATAATTACTATATAGAATAATATATTAAATGCTAATTTAGAAATAATAAGCTTGCTTACCAACCACATGGATCCGGGTTCAGTCCCATTGTGTGACACCTTGGGCAAGTGTCTTCTACTATAGCCGCAGGCCGACCAAAGCCTAATGAGTTGATTTGGTAGATGAAAACTGAAAGAAGCCAGTCGTATATATGTATATGTATATATATATATATATATATGTGTGTGTGTGTGTGTTTGGGTTTCTGTGTTTGTCCCTCAAACATCACTTGACAATCGATGCTGGTGTGTTTACGTCCCCGTAACTTAGCGGTTCGGCAAAAGAGTAAAGAGAGAGTAAGTACTGGGCTCGACTAAACCCTTGAAGTGGGTATCACGGAATGGCAACAGTCCAATAACTGAGACAAGTAAGAGACATGTAAAGGATATGGACAATAACCAATAATATGAAATCCATATTAAAAAGGGTGATTGTAAGGTTGGAAACAATTACTAGTGTCTGTCGCAAAACAGACACTAACTCAGACTAATTAAATGTACATTGTATATAATGCGTTAAAATTTCTATTTTCCAGGATACTAACTTGATTAACCTATGTTTCCTTCTGAAGATAAGTTTATAGCAGTTTAAGCTAAATTTTCCATCTGCTTCAGTGGTTAAAAAAATTAAAAGGAAAACCACCAGAAATCAACTCGAAGACAGACATAATAACAAAATTATTTACTATTGACAAAGTTGCCGTAATAGAGACATTAGTGATGTTAAAACGAAATCACATGAAAATGATGATGATGATTAGTAATTCTCCACTAAATTTTTTCTACAGTCAGCCATTTTAAAAATGGAGAAATGGCTAGAAAACTTGGGTTTTCCAGAGAAATACTAAAAGAAAGTATAAGGAATATAGGAAATAAGAACAACGAAAAGTCTTTCAAAGAACGCTTATTAAAATGGATTCATGAGTCATGTAGTCGACTATTTCGCCATTAATGTCCAATATGTTTATGAAAACAAATAAAAACACTGAGAGTAAAGGAGACCCAGTTATAAACACTAATAAATATTTTCATATGCGGAAGAAGTATTTGAAAATGTTTTAAAATGTTGGTTTTTAAGTATTGTTACTGTTAATTCTTAAAACGTTAAAAAAAACTGAGAAATTAATAAAGCTAGTAAAGAAGGCGCACAAATACTGGAAGATGACTATGGCATTCTTGCGAGTGATCTACACACGGGAGAGAGTTGCATAGGGGCAACTGCGACTCCTTCTATCATATAAATATGATAGAAGGAGTCTCAGTTGCCCCTATGCAATATATACATTATGTTGATCATACTAATACATGTGTATATTTAAAGAGCTAAAAACCACTATGTGGTCAGCCATATGCTAGAAGTAGATCACCTGCGATCAAACTAAAAAGTAAAGAATGTTCTCTAGAGAAAAATTCAGCGGACACCAGAACAATATGCGGGCAAGACAGATGAAAATTATATAAAAAACAAGAATTAATTGCAGATCGGCGGTTTCGCCTATTAACGAATAAATCACTTACGTAATCCCTTCGTCTGTATGTTTTTATGTTGATCATAGATAGTGATATAAATATATTCATTGGCTATTTAAAGCAAATAGGCGTTGCAACCCGGGGCCCAAGAAGAGATATTCTACAAACTCACGCAAGGAAAGGAAGTATTTGGAGTCAACCGACACGCTAGCACTTATTATATGTAATGAAGCGTTTGCTTGAATTATAATTTAAAAAAAAAACACAGATAATGAATATCTCCCGCTAAAAGACATAATTAGAAAGTCTGTTTTCTCGTCACTAAAAGTTATTTTCTGAGGGTTTAATATCTGGCTTCAAGTTGCATTGGAAAAGTTTAGCATATCACCTCAACAGGAGTGGAAAGTAATTACTGGTGGAATTGTATCTTCAATGAAAAAAAAGAAAGATATCACTGGATAGCTGCGATTTATATCGATTCGATAAATTGAATTGTGCAGAACAATGTCAAAATTGCTAGAGGCAAAGAAGAAATCATTGAAGTAGCAATTCGCATGAAAGGGTTACAGGTTTATTAGCAGAAACTCTTGAACCAAAGGGCGAAGAAACTAGTAACTGAAAATTTTGTTGAAGACATACTTGAACAAAACGAAGCATTCAAAAGCAAATGATGCCATTAAAATGTAAAAGTAAGACATAGCAATGTCCAAATAAGGAAATTTCGGAAAGATATTGTTGTTGTTGTTGTTGTTGTATATTGAAGGAAATGGAAAAATATGAGTACTTACTGAAACTCATATAGAAGTCGTCGCAGCTTATCTAGCGGCTTTTCGTCCGTTTTTACATTCCTTGTTCAAATGCTGCCGAAGTCGGCTTTGTGGAGGTGCAATGGCCCAGTGGTTAGGGCAGCGGACTCGCGGTCGGAGGATCGCGGTTTCGATTCCCACATCGGGCGCATTGTATGTGTTTATTGAGTGAAAACACCTAAAGCTCCACGAGGCCCCTGGCAGGGGGTGGTGGCGACTCCTGTTGTACTTTTTCACCTCAACTTTCTCTCACTCTTTCTTCCTGTTTCTTGAGTAACGCTGCGATGGACTGGCGTCCCGTCTAGCTGGGGGGAACACATACGCCACAGAAACCGGGAAACTGGGCCCATGAGCCTCACTAGGCTTGAAAAGGGCGCATAAGTAAATAAAAAGTCGACTTTGTCTTTCATCCTTTGGGGTCGATAAAACAAGTACCTACTAAACATTACAATCGACTTATCCTCTTGCCCGGAAACACTGGCCTTGTGCCAAAATTTGATATCACTATTACTTAAGTCTTGAAAAAAGAAGGGTTAAGAATCTAATTGAATTTCTTATAGATGGTCATTTACTTGCTTTAAGCGGTCATTTTTTAAAAATTACTTCTTTTTTCCTTGTTTCAGTTTTTAACTTTGAATATTTTATTATAAGGATGTACTTTAAAAGTTTGAACTTGTAAAGAAAGACGTTCCTGGTTTTCTTTAATCGCATTTTTATTACGTATTTCTTTATATATTTACATCCTTTTGATAAAACCAGTTTTCTTTTTCATTTTTTTTTGTGCAGTTTCTTAGTTTTGTCTTACGTAGAGATGTTTGTAACTTTTTTTTAATAAATAATATAAAAAGCTACAACGTCAATACTATAGCCTTTAAACCCAAACTTTAACTGCTCAAAAAGTAGCCTGATGATAATATACAAGTGACCGAAGAATAGCTGCGTAACGACAGTATGGTAGCAACTGTAGCTAGTACGGTAGTAACTATAAAGCAACAGTATTAGTAGTGGGAGGTGGGGTAAAGGTGGTAATACAATGTCGGTGATGGCAGAACAGCAATGTTTCACGAAATGATATCGGTTAGGGTATAAATAAAACGGTAGATGACTTCTCTTTTGTTTAAATACATTAAGGTGTGATTTGAGAGAGATTTGACTACTGTTTCTAGCAAATTACGAGTGACCACAGAGTAGGACAGGGAATTGTTAATAGCAAATGTATATCAGTATTAGTGGCAAGTGTATGGCCAGTGTTAGTAGCGAGTGTATGGCAATATTTGAAGTAAGGAGAGGGCGGCGAGGAGCTGGCAGAATCGTTAGCACGCCGGGCGAAATACGTAGCCGTATTTTGTCTGCCGTTACGTTCTGGGTTCAAATTCCGCCGAGGTCGACTTTGCCTTTCGTCCTTTCGGGGTCGATAAATTAAGTACCAGTTACGCACTGGGGTCGATGTAATCGACTTAATCCGTTTGTCTGTCCTTGTTTGTCTCCTCTATGTTTAGCCCCTTGTGGGTAGTAAAGAAATAGATAGTGTCATTATCAACCACTAAGGCAACGAGCTGACAGAAACGTTAGCAGGCCGGACGAAATGCTTAGCAGTATTTCGTCCGTCTTTACGTTCTGAGTTCAAATTCCGCCGAGGTCCACTTTGCCTTTCATCCTTTCGGAATCGATAAATTAAGTGCCAGTTGCATACTGGAGTTGATCTAATCGACTGGCCTCCTCAAAGTACCAGAAAACGCCAAGTACCAGAACACATCCTGCAAGGCTATAGCGATTCCACCAGTTCCAAATGATAATATGCTTATCAACCACTAAGGCAACAAGCTGGCAGAAACGTTAGCAGGCCGAGCGAAATGCTTAGCAGTATTTCGTCTGTCTTTACGTTCTGAGTTCAAATTCCGCCGAGGTCAACTTTGCCTTTCATCCTTTCAGCGTCGATAAAATAAGTACCAGTTGAGCACTGGGGTCGATGTAATCGACTCATACCCTCACCCAAGATTGGTAGCTTGGTGCCAAAATCTGAAAGCAGTATATCACGCCAGTAATTGAAATCAGCTTAGGTGTTTTTGCTCAATAAACACTCACAATGCCCATGACTGGGAATAGAAACCGCATCATCATCATTGTTCGACCGTGGTCGAGACAAGGGAATTTACTATGTTACGCCAGACTTCACGGTCCATCATAGCATTACGGAGGTCCTGTTGCTGGATGCCTGTATCCTTGGAGATTACATCAAGGTAGGAGAGTGTACGCCCTCTGGTATCGCGAGCAGATGGCTTCCAGAGGAGAAGAGTAGAAATTGCCTCGTTTTCAGCTCTACAACAATGTCCAGCAAACTGGACTCTTCTACCTTTCACAAGAGATGACACAGGTGGTAGTTTCCCATATACTTGTACTTTGGTTGGATGACACTTTCACGAGAGATTTTGAGCTCTCATAAGGAGGCGAGTGTAAGTTCCATCTTACGACCGCAAGTCCGCTGCCCTAACCACTGAGCCATTGCGCCTCCACTATCAGTTGTTGTTATTTATAAAGGTAGCAGATATCTCCACATGCTACCTTATATAGGAAGACGGACAGGGTCAGTAAAAATGAAGTATTTTGGTCAAGACTACAGTAAAAACCTAGCGATATGACACGAACTGAAGACGGTACAAGGATCTTTTCGGTTTGAACGGCAGTTTTTTCTAGCGGTGTCATATGAAATTGTCACCCATAATTATGACCCTAGTATCGATCTATTGCATTCCAATCTCTTTTAGGGTTAGGGTTAGTTAGGGCTAGTTAGGGTTAGTTAGGGTTAGTTAAGGTTAGGGTTAGGGGTGGAGGGAAGGGTATCTTTTTTTCTTCAGAAATGTAGATAAACCCAATCTGTTTCTTAAACGAGGGACATATTCATACGGCACAGAATGTTGTTTACCTCAATGGACGTCATTGATTGGTTGAAATTGCAGAAATTGAAGAAAAAAACAACAAATATCTTACAAACTATAGAATTTTCTCAATAAAGCCAAGAGAAAAAGATGTTTTATAAACACATTCTACCAGTATACGAAGTTTAAATTTTTTAGTTACGTGGAAATTATGTTAAAAACTGCCGTTCAAACCGAAAAGATCCTGGTACAATGACACTTTCGAAACGAAATCATTGTGTCTCTATAACTGCTACGATATGATTCATTACATTAATATACAGTAATCAGTCGTAGTAATTAAATATAGTCATTTATCACTCTTAATAATACAGTCAGGCAGTAATCTGTTCCTGACAATACAGAGAACTGTGTAATGAAGAAATAATTGTCACGTCCAGACATAATACTCTGGCGTCTGCAATAAATTTGAACCCAATACTATTCTATTCCTACAGATGATGCAATAACAGTGCGACCGTGTCAAACGTTTTGCAGTAATAGTGATATCCTTTCTGAAGGCCTGAAATTTTGGGGTTGGGAACAAGTCGATTGCATCGACCCCAGAACTCCACTGACACTTACTTTATCGACTCCGAAAGGATAAAAAAGGCAAAGTCGACTCTTAGGGGATTTGAACTCAGAACATAAAGACGGACGAAATGCCTATTTCTTTACTACCCACAAGGGGCTAAACACAGAGGGGACAAACAAGGACAGACACACGGATTAAGTCGATTACATCGACCCCAGTTCGTAACTGGTACTTATTTAATCGACCCCCGAAAGGATGAAAGGCAAAGTCGACCGCGGTGGAATTTGAACTCAGAACGTAAAAGCAGATGAAATGCCTATTTCTTTACTACCCACAAGGGGACAAACGAATTAAGTCGATTATATCGGCCCCAGTATTTCACTGGTACTTATTTAATCGACCCCCGAAAGGATGAAAGGCAATGTCGACCTCGGTGGAATTTGAACTCACAACGTAACGGCAGACGAAATACCGCTAAGCATTTCGTCCGGCGTACTAACGCTTCTGCCAGCTCGCCGCGGGCAGAAATACCTATCTCCTATTTCTTTACTACCCACAAGAGGCTAAACACAGAGAGGACAAACAAGGACAGACAAACGGATTAAGTCGATTATATCGACCCCAGTTCGTAACTGGTATTCAATTTATCGACCCCGAAAGGATGAAAGGCAAAGTCGACCTCGGCGGAATTTGAACTCAGAACGTAAAGACACGAAATACCTATTTCTTTACTACCCAAAAGGGGCTAAACACAGAAGGGACAAACAAGGACAGACAAACGGATTTAAGTCGATTACATCGACCCCAGTGCTCAACTGGTACTTACTTTATCGACCCCGAAATGATGAAAGCCAAAGTCAACTCGGAGGAATTTGAACTCAACTGCCTCTTAGCATTTTGCTCTGCGTGCTTACGATTCTTTCAGCTCGACGCTTGGCACAGTGAGTTTGGTAAGGAGGCGTTAGAACGTCAGACAGAATGGTGCCTGGCTTTATTCGTTCTCATTCTCTACTCTTCGCCTTCAAATCCCGCCGAGGTCAACTTTGTCTTTCATTCTTTTGGGATGAATAAAATAAAGTACCAGTCCAAGACTGAAGTTGTGTTTTCTCTCTTTGTCTCCACCTCGCTCTCTTCCTCTTCCACCTCGCCCCCTCTCTCTCTCTCTCTGGATTATACCTGTAATTCAAAGGCCCCAACATTGATTCATAGGACCACACCTATTCAACCTAAGTATTAGTGTCTAGGGCATTCACGGCCACTCACAAGAGTAGGTGTTGAGGTTTTCGAACAACAGTTGATCACCGTCGAGAACGACGGAGAATCCAGCTTAAATCAAAATGGTGTTACTTGCGTGCAAGGAATGAGACATTTGATAATGTAGTCTCAGATACAATGTATCTGAACAGCAGAATACAAAAGGCGAGATGGTCATGGCTGGAACGCTACATGAGAGTTGCCCCGCACTTCAACAACAACAACAACAATAGTAACACGATGGTTTTTAACAGAAGTCTAATCTGATTATTGTAGCGAAATATTTATGTATCTGTGGAAACTGGCTTTATCCTGTGTACAGTGGATATTAAGACTTGTTATCTATTGACTCATACTTAATAACCTATGCTTTATGTTAATTAAGCACAATTTTAAGCAGTGAAATCTGTAGAACAGAGGCAAGTATCCGGCAAGCTAAAACACGAGGCTTGTATTTAACTAATGACTGAACCTATTTTAGTTCATTTCTGCCTGTAACACCCTTAGGAAACACAGAACGTAACAACCAGCCATTTTCCTATTATTTTCACTAAATTAGCAGCGAAGTGGTTGGGCGTTCAGACGAAATATTTACGATATTTATTTCTGCTGCTTATGTGCTTAGTTCGATTCTCATTAAGGTCAATTCTCATCTTTCTGGGGTTGATAGATCTATTGGCTTCAAATTTTGGCACAAGGCCAGCAATTTCGGAGGAGGGAATAAGTCGATTGCATCGACCTCTGTTCATCTGGTACTTACCATATCGACTCCGAAAGAATGTAAGGTAAAGTCAACCTTGGCGGAATTTGAATTCAGAATGAAAAGGCGGGCGAAATAGCGCTAAGAATTGTGCTCGGCAAACTGACGATTCTGCCCTCTCGAAGCCTTAGCGATTGATAAGTATATTGATATCAAATTTTGGCACAGGATCAGCAGTTTCGCGGATGGGTAAGTCGATTACATCGACCCCAGTGCTCGACTGGTACATATTTTATCGATCCCGAAAGCAAAGTTGACCTCAGTGGAATTTGAACTCAGTACGTGTAGACGAACGAAATGCCACTAAGCATTTTTCCCGGCAAGCTAACGATTCTTTTGTACTCTAGGCACAATGCCCGACATTTTTGGGGCGGAAGCAGTCGATTAGATCGACCCCAGTACACAACTGATACCTAATGTATCGACCCCGAAAGGATGAAAGGCAAAGTCGACCTCGGTGGAATTTGAACTAAGAACGTAAAGACAGACGAAATACTGCTAAGCATTTCGCCCGGCGTGCTAACGTTTCTGTCAGCTCATTGCCTTAGAGGTTGATAAGGATATAGCCTTGCAGTATGTGTTCTGGTACTTTGAGTTTTAAGTTCAAATACCTCCAGAGCCTACCTGGCAGCTAGATTAAATCTTCCACCAGGTTAATGTTACCTCCTAATGTCCTGGGTATGACTTCAAACTACATCCGGAAGTGGGGCCTGGTTCCGAGAGTTCCAGGATTTGGGGGGCGGGATGAAATCACCTTTTAACTACTATTGTTCCCAGTCTACTCTGTCAGGGTCCTAGCTATGTGTTAAGTAGCATATTAAGGCTTGCCTACCTATGCATATGAAAACTGGATCCGACGAACTCTGTGGAAGAAACTGACATGGCTCAACCGAAGGGAAAGTGGTTGCAGCAACGCATTGTAGAGTGCAGAGAGCAAGATGAAGCAAGTAAGACATTTTGGTCATCCACTGCGTCCATTTCCATCCTCACTCGCCATGACCTGATCACGCCATTGGATTGAAGATGGTCAAAGACGAGAGAGCAATGTTGACGATGCATAACGCAGAACGCCGGTTGGTCCTCTTCATTTCGAAGGACGAACGTATAACTACGATCTGGTCTCTGGGTGCTTTTAGTGAAGGCCAGTTCTCCGATTCAAGTATAACTTCCTCTCACCCTCCTATCAGTCTCGGAAACCCAGAATAGAAACATGAGCAGTACTCCCGATTTTAACTATGCCTTTAAAAGTCTCTAATTTGAGGTTAGTCATAAGATACCAATAAAAATCATTGTGGTGGATATTCGTTACCGAGATCCTGTCTAGAGTTTAGGATATGACCGTTTCACTTGATTTAAACTGTTAAAGCTCATTGAATTGTTATTAACGCCACACAATCTTTGTTATCCTTCGTCTATGTCAGAATTCAATAAATATCATTGTTAAATGTGAACAAATGCATGGCTTTCCGGAGAAGTGTATGTGTATCAAATTCTTTAACTACAAACATTTTTCATGATAAATACCAGAAGACAAACAATAACAGTATAAATTTATCAGTTTAAACAAAGTTCTGTAGTCAGAAAAGCGGCCTCACTCCCTCCTGCAATTCCCCATCTCGCCTGCTCCATCTACTCCCTCCCCAGATACACTATCTATCTACTACCCACCTCTATATATATCCCCCTCTCTATAGATCCCCCTCTCTTTCTTTTTCTTTGTCTCTCTCTCTCTCTCCTCTCTCTCTCTCTCTCTCCCTCTCTCTCTCTCTCTCTCTCTCTCTTTCTCTCTCTCTCTCTCTCTAACTCACGTTTTTCCCGTTTCGCTGACCAATCTAAAGAGCACTTGAATTGAAAGTGAGGAAACACTTCATTACTCTACAAATCTCCTTGCTTCAGGATCGCCGATAAACAATGGAAAGTTAATAACAGACTCGGCTAGGTTCGGTGAAGATAAAACTCCACTTAAAATTCTAAACGTAAACATTTTAACAACAGACAACAACAGCAAAACCACTCCTGTACAGGACGTCTATAACACAGCAAATAGCTGGAAAATATATATAGGGAGGGTTACTGCATGGAAACTTAATAGTAAAATAGATATTAAGATATTTAGTTCGTTAAGTTAGATGATATTAATTAACACATTAGGCGGCCAGTTAGCAGAATCGTTAAGCATGCCGGATAAAAATGCTCAGCGGCATTTCGTCCGTCTTACGCTCTGAGCTTAAACCTCGCCGAAGTCGACTTTGCCTTTCATCTCTTTCGGGGTCGACAAAATAAAGTACCAGTTAAGCATTGGGGTCGATGTAATCGACTTGCCCCACTCCTAAAACTGCTGGCCCTGTGCCAACATTTGAAACCAATATTAATTAATATTAGAATAAATTTAAATGGATAAGTTCTCACTTTAAAAAGCGTAAATTTCAGTCGACCAACCAGTGTTTCTTTGAGTTGTACGATTAGTATTTCTTCTCAAAAAACTTTGATGCCGATATGTTTGGGTTCTCTTCCTTCGCCCTCCATTTTTTCTTAAGAATATTTCTTGAAATTGCAATCAATATATTTCTGATATTTTTCTTAGATCAGCACTTAATCGACATACATCAGAACATCTGAAAATACACGAAAAGTTACTAGAGTTAGGAAGAAAATAACAAGAAAAACTATCAGTTGGAAATTAGTTGAAGAAACACTACGTCGAGTATAATTCTTATTTGAATAGATTTCCAAGATAAACTGCCATTTGTCGTAACTAGTTGACTGGGTCACAATCTCGAGACATAGTTGCTATGGTACAATATCCAAACTTCAAACTGAACACCCGTCAGCATGTATAAACCCTAATAAATGAAATCTGTTCGATAATGATAAAGATACGAGAATTTTTTTCAGATTGAACCAATTTTTCCTTTGTTGTTCTCTGAAATCAGGAAAAGAGAGAAAAGAGAAATGGACACAACAAATCTGTCTTTGCAAAAAGCTGGGAGCTTTGAAAGAAGGTGACTTGAAGAGATTGTCAACGCTACGAGTTTTATTTTTCATGTACTGGACTAGTCCGACGACCTCTTGACAGGTATCTACTGCGACTGACAGTAGAACAGGAAAACCCCTATTTTCCTATGTCGAGGAGAGGATACGAACAACGGAGACCACATTGGTAAGTTTTGGGTCTGTACTCCTGCTGAACGCTGGTATCGAGATTTTGGCCAAGGTGTAAGTAAAGATGGCGCTTGTTGGTAAACTGATTAGTGATGTATAGACATGCACTATTCCGAACAGATCTACCCGGGGCAATGTCCACTTCATGTCATATACCATAGAAATTGGATAAGGAACTTGGTAGTGAGGTACTAATCTTAGGGCAGTCGAGAGCTTTCGACTGGATTCACGACCAATACTTAGTGCCGGTCTTCACAACTGCTGGTTCTGGTCATGTCTTCAAATGCTGGATTACTGCAATGTACAACGATGTCTGCTCGAGAATTAGAACGAATGGTTACATATCGAAACCATTCAGCATGAATATTTCGATCCGTCAAGATCGTCATCACTTATCTCTTCTCTATGTACGGATTCTTGAACCACTACTGCAAAGGCTAGAGACATTGGGAGGTATCCCTGTTAACTAGGGTGAGGAAGATCTAACTTGACATATGCGGATGGTGATTCTGCAGTAGTGTCAGACGCCAGGCACATCGAAGTATTCGGCTTCGTTTCTTAGGGAATTCGAGGAGGTGGCAGAAACCAAAATTAAACATGAAATATCAGTGGATAGGCAATTTCAGTCCCAGGTAAGACAGTTCCATGCGGTCCAGTAACGTCGCAGGGTGGCAGATAGACGGGGCAGTATATTTGCTCGGAGTCTGATATGGTACGCGTCTCCAAGTGCAATGTCACATATGGAAAAAAAAAACTATGAAAAAAAAAATCGCATCAGGCAAACGCTGCAATCTGGTCAGGCGGTAATATATGACGGAGGCGACGTGGACGTTCGCCGCCACTGCTCAACCTATTTGTTTACTACCCACAAGGGGCTAAACATAGAGGGGACAAACAAGGACAGACATAGGTATTAAGTCGATTATATCGACCCCAGTGCGTAACTGGTACTTAATTTATCGACCCCGAAAGGATGAAAGGCAAAGTCGACCTCGGCGGAATTTGAACTCACAACGTAACGGCAGACGAAATACCGCTAAGAATTTCGCCCGACGTGCTAACGGTTCTGCCAGCTCTCCGCCACTGCTCAAACATTTAGAGACAACTTTCTGTTGGTCCATTTCGGCGTGAGACTGGACACCCTACACGTCACCTCGATCAGGTCCGATAGGCGTAGTTGAGGTGACGAGTAGGGTATCCAATCGCACACAGAAATGGACCAAAAGAAAGCTGGCTTTAAATGGTTGAGCAGCGGTGACGAACGCCTACAAAGCCTCCATCATATATTACCGCCTGACCGGATTGCAGCGTTTGATTTTCTGCTTCATGTGGAAAAATCCGGCACTCCATTTACTGTCAACATCCGAGGCATGCTGTGACTGATGATGCGCAAACATACGCCGAGGTTGCGACATCACCAGTCACTCTTTGACAGGGTATAATCACCGTTTGTCAGATGCGGTTTTTTTTGGTTTTTTTGTCATAGTTCGACTCTTTCACAGAACGGCAGTCCTAGATAAAGAAAAGCCCGATTCCAGGCGTTTGGCATCTGGAATGTCGTTAAGCGCTCAAAATGCTCTACCAGTTGGGCCATGCGGTCACTGGAAGTTCAACGTTAACGTTTTATAGAGGATATTGGTGAGCAACAGTGACGACGTACTCGGGGAAACCCTGGACATCGACGAAAATGAAACCAGCTACTCTGCTTCGGAGGACTTTCGGGTTTGGACCGATAATTAATTTCCAGAAATCGATTACCAGTGCCACTGTGAAGGAACTCTACAAGCAAAGAAGTACCGTCAGCCGGGCACACGCAGGGTGACTCGTTTTGCACGCGCTCGTCCAGTACCTAAACATTGCTGACTTGTGGACTTATGTCGAACACCAGATGCGTGAGAAGGAGAACCAGTCTTTGCTATTCTGGTGGCCTTAGCGAAAGAGTATGTGTAGCAGGGTTAAAAGGGGTGAAGATAGACACCTTCCTATTTGGCCACACCCACATCAACTTTTTCCAAGTTTTACTTGAAAATGAAAGTAAGGGCGGCGAAGGATGTACTTCCTTCTTGCAAATTTGGAGAAACGTGGCTGAGAGTGGCAAGCATGAATCAAGGGAACTGGTATGCGTCTGTACATTAAGGGGAAGATGGGTGAGGGCACTTGTCTTGAGGGTCAGGATGACCGTGGACCTCTTGGGCTTCCACGAACAACCATCTGAAGACTCTCTTTTGGGGGAAATATTTCCCGTTTGAGTTTTTTGTTCCTTTGTTTCTATTAATTACAGTTGACACGATTATCCTCTCCCCCCCCCCACGTGATACAGTACTGTTTCGTTTTACACCGTCTTCGATCTTTTTCTAATTCCTTAGCTGACGGATATAAAATAGACAGAAAATGGATAGAAAATAGATAGATAGTTGACAGATAAAAAATAGAGAGAGAGAGAGAGAGCTTAATAGATTGATTGATTGATAGATAGGTAGATAGAGATAAAGATGTTTGCGTGTATATATATATATAATAATAATAATAATAATTATTATTATTATAATTATTATTCCTAACTTACAGGATATATAATATATATGTGTGTGTGTGTGAGTGTGTGTGTGTGAGTGTGTGTGTGTTTGTGTGTGATGTGTGTGTGCATATATACAGGTATATGTAAGTGTATATATGTCTCTATATATGTATTTATGTAAGTATGCATCTATGCATGCATGAATGTATGTATGTATGTATGTATGTATGTATGTATGTATGTATGTATGTATGTATGTATGTTTCTTTGTATGTGTGTATGTTCGGGTTATTAAAACACATGAGTTCATTAAGCTTATATACGCGTGTCATGCATATCTACTTTGTATATACTTCCTTGTGTGTGTGTGTGTATATACTTCCTTTGTATGTGTGTGTGTGTGTGCGTGCACACTTACATACATTCATGCGTGTAAACATAAGCACATACATGTACATACACACATGTCACACACACACACATGTTTGTATGACGTATATTAATCAGTTAATTATCTCAGCACTCACACGCACGGACTCTAGCAGACACAAGTACATCTACGTATGTATATATGTACGTATGTATGTATGTATGTATGTATGTATGTATGTATGTATGTATGTATGTATCTTTGTATGTTTGTATGTATGTATATGTGTGCGTTCACGAGCACATATGTGCGTATGTACATATGTACACACACATCTATACGTACACACAAAGCATATATAGTTATGTACGCGTGTGCGTGTGTCTATCTGTCTGTCTGAGCGCGTGTGTGGTTGGTTGGGTGGGTGAGTACGCGCGGGTGGATAGTTAGCTATGTGATTAATCCAAACCATTGTTTTTACGCTCGTATCCAAACTGAACAGATAAATTCCTGAGCATGACTCACATCCTCTCGCGATGGCTGCTACCCACTGCGATGCGTGTAAGCCAGCGACAAGGCTGGACGATTTCATTCACAAATCTCCCACAGATAGGACATTTGGAATCCACGCGTTGCTCAAGCTGTCTTTGATCATCTTTGTAGCAATCTCTTTTATAAGATAATCGCTCTACACGGTTTTTCGAATCGTTTCTCTCCCCCATCACACAGATTGTTTTCCGTGATGTTCGAGCGAAAACGTTTAACATGACGATCACATTGCTCGAGTATTCCCGAGGAAAATACTCTTGTCAGTTGTTGGTGTTATACGGATCAGACTGTCTACGTCTACCTCGACGTAGAAATGTCTTGTGACTGTTACCCAGCTTGCAACTCTTTTACTCTTTTACTCTTTTACTTGTTTCAGTCATTTGATTGTGGCCATGCTGGAGCACCGCCTTTAGTCGAGCAAATCGACCGCAGGACTTAATCTTTGTAAGCCTAATACTTATGCTATCCGTCTATTTTGCCGAACTGCTAAGTTACGGGGACGTAAACACACCAGCATCGGTCGTCAAGCGATGTTGGGAGGGGGGGACAAACACAGACACACAAACATACACACACACACACATACATATATATATGTATACATATATACGACAGGCTTCTTTCAGTTTCCGTCTACCGAACCCACTCACAAGGCTTTGGTCGGCCCGAGGCTATAGTAGAAGACACTTGCCCAAGGTGCCACGCAGTGGGACTGAACAAGGAGCGAACGAGAGAAACATTAAAACGTCTGATGCCAAATAGTTCAGCCTCGAATAAAAAAATAAAGCCCTTCGCATTGGCTCACAAGGCCGGGTTCCCGTATTCTGTAGCGCGTATATATTCTTCCCCCACCCTGGATTGGACATCAGTCCGTTGCAGGATTAAAAATTTTTGACAGCTGTGTGGACTGTAGAAATAAGAAATTAAGTGTTTTGCTCAAGAAGACGACGCATCGCCCGGCCTAGGAATCGAAACCACAACCTTATGATCATAACTGCAATACCCTAACCACTAAGCCACTCATATCCACCAGTGCCGAATAAGTGACATCGAATAGCTGGCGCCAAAGTGGCTGTTCCAAAACGTCTCTTCCCTGCTTAGGAAATATCTTTCGGTCTTTATTTTGAAGTAATTATCAGAGTTAATATAACAACGGAACATCTGTACTCAAGTATCTCGATTTTACGAAGGGGTAATTAAAAGTTCTTGGCTTTGAGTAAAACAAAATACCGGAGGATCAGTTAATTCTGATTTTATTCAGCATATTCCTCTCTCAGATTCACACACTTATTACAGTGGTCCTTCAATTTTTCTAAGCCCTGTAAAAGAACTCGGAATGTTGGGCCTCCAACCGGACCCTTAAATCCTTAAACACCCTTAAATCCAAAAACTTTTCAGTAACCGCTCGTACAACACTACAACACTCCACAGGCCTTAGACCATATCTATTTATTTCGCAAATGTTTAAATCCTGTACAACCTTAGACTCTTAAACTTTCCACATCCACCCAACTAATTAACACTTAACATTAATGCAGAACAATAAAAGAACATAAATCATTATACACCAATTCCACCACCATGGCCATCCAAACGCCCCTTTCTTCACAGCCGCAATACATGTGAACGCACCACCCACACAATCACATAACAATACCTGCAACTATTGCACAAACACTGCACAAAACTACAATGATATTTGTAACAATGACTCCTAAACACAAACTCATGAACCGCATAATAACTGCTACAATGGATTACTCCAGCGGATCACGCACACCCTTGCTCAAGTTGACGCATTACTACGAACTATAGAATGACGTTATTTGCTGTACATACTGGGCGTCTACCCCAAACATACAATTGCATCGACCTGGTTGCACTGACACCATACACCGGATATGATTCTCCTTTGTACGTCTGCTCTGGTGTGGACGAAAGCATTTTATATTTGTTGTTGAATATAATGATATGAATACAACGAAATATACAGTAACGTTTGCCATATACAGTTTGGGAACCTTTATTCGTATTAACAATAAGCGTAGAATGGATCTGGACGCAACCCCAGAACGCGTCTTTCTCTCCGCCCTTACTCACTGCATATACATCATCGATGCTGCACAAAATGCTTTATGCTCTATTCTCAATTATACATCAACTATATTAGAAGTGACATTGTGTCCGCCTAATGATTCCGCTTATATGAGGCAACATTCAGTCACACCATATATGCAATGGCCAATTGGAAAACGGGAGCGACCGTCTACGAAAGAGATGTACTTAAAGCAACAATGAGCTCACAAATGTATGAAAGCTCAAATTTATAGAAAGACATGCATGCATGTTCATGTATGCACCTATATGACCATGTCACAAACCACAACACTCTCCAACATATATATATGAACACTATCTTCGTTATCTTACTTCCAGAGTATTATAACACTATCATGTCCATCTAGAATGCTGGACGCCTGACGCAGGCGGCAACACTCTCAACTTGATATTACAATACGCAAATACACATATAAAACTACTTATTCATATTTATTTAAATGCATCATACAAGCTCACATGCACACATATAAACTGGGGAATGCACCCAACACCAGTGCTAAATGCATAATCCATATCGTACACACGATATACTACCCATATATTTATGTAGAGATACTCCGGTACTATATTACTTCTGACATTTGCTTCAGAACGATGACACAAAAATACATTGCAAACAGTTCTTGTAGCTATGACAAATCACAAGAGAAACCTTCAATTATACACTGGCGGAATGATTACTACTCGATAAATATATTTTCTCCTTTGTTACTAGTTCAAAATTGTTGACATCTCGTACTCTCCTTAATCTCACGAAATCTCGCCTTTAAATCTCGCCATTTAGACACCAGAGTTGTCAGCCATTGTTCACACTCCGATTGAATAACTGGCAATATGTTCGCACGAAGCCTATGGTAACAAACTACTAATTTTCTATTTAAAGTGTGTGTGTGTGCTGCGTACGCGTGCGCACACGTGTGTGTGTGTGTGTGTTTGTGCGTGTGTGTAGGGGTGTGTTTGTGTATGGGTGTGTATGTACTGCTTCGGCACAACATATACTAAAATTGGAACAATGACATGCAAATTCATGAAGCGTTCCGTAATTTTCACTGCAGGTGCTCAAGCATGGCCACAACCTTGGGGCTAAAACCTATAAAGGAAGAATAAAAGAAGAATAACCTACATATATAAATGTATATAAATGTGTGTGTGTGCGTATGTATGTATATGTATATGAAAATATGTGTGTGTGCGTATGTATATGAAAATGTGAGTGTGTGTGTGTGTGTGTGTGTGTGTGCATGCATACATAATAACAGAATTAGTGAGTAGAAGATATTACTCTTTACTCTTTTACTTGTTTCAGTCATTTGACTGCGGCCGTGCTGGAGCACCACCTTTAGTCGAGCAAATCGACCCCAGGACTTATTCTTTGTAAGCCTAGTACTTATTCTATCAGTCGTTTTTGCCGAAACGCTAAGTTACGGGGGCCGTAAACACAACACCATCGGTTGTCAGCGATGTTGGGGGGACAAACACAAACACATAAACACATACATATATATACATATATATATTATATATATATATATTATATATATATATTATATATATATATATATACGACGGGCTTCTTTCAGTTTCCGTCTACCAAATCCACTCACGAGGATTTGGTCGGCCCGAGGCTATAGTTGAAGACACTTGCCCCACTCTCTCTCTCCCTCACTCTCACTCTCTCCCCCCTCTCTCTCTCTCTTTCTCTGTTTATGCGTGTGAGCATATTTCTAAAGGTGTGTATGAAGAGAGGGAACGTATTTATGTCACTCGGGTTCAAATAATATATTATAATGTATGTATGTATGTATGTATGTATGTATGTATGTATGTATGTATGTATGTATGTATGTATGCATGAATGTAATCCCGATAGGGCGACTTTTAAGCTAGCTCTTGTGGAGGGCTCCTCCTTGGGCATTGGGCCTTGGGGCCAACAATGACACTTCATGCATTGAGTACATATTAAATTTTATTAAACCTGACCGATATTTTTCAAGCAATGAACAATTTTCATCAAAACAACGATATAGTTTGTCGACTTGGAACTTATTGCAAAGCTGCATGATGAACAACAGTACCACCACCATCGCCACCATATCAGCCATACAAATACCATTCAGACTTCTGACTTCTGACGCTACCGCCATCAATACATTTGACTTCGCCGCCTTCCACTCCACCGCCATCACCACTGCCTTTCACAACTTTTACTCTCTGACCGCCTTGCCTACTACCACCACCACCATCACCACCACCACCAACATCACCGCCCGCTCCGCCTCTATCACAACCACAGCTCATACTATTACTATCACTCCGTTACCATCGGTCAGTATGTTAGTTTAGTGTTCAGTCCCTCCTTCTCTCTTTCTTATTATTACTCCCACTGCCACCATCAAAACGAGAGGAGCTTTCTCCGTCCGGGTTGCGGATCCGTGGAACAAGCTGCCAGACGAGATGGTGAAGATGCCGACGACCGCTTTGTTCAAAGCCTCCCTGGACCTCAAGTGGCCTGAACTCTTTACATGAACACCACCCTGTACTTAACTCCATGTCCCCCTACATGGCCTTGCTATTTGCTTTTGAGCCAAATTAACTAACTAACTAACTAACTACTACTTTTAATAAAATCATCATCAACTCTCCTTAAATTTCTTTTTTCTCTTTCTCTCCCTCCCTTTTTCTTTCTCTTTCCCAGTCTGTTTTCGCCACCTCTCACCGTCTTTATACCTACTATTACTCTATCACTCTCTCCCCAGTATGAGCCCTACTATTACTATCACCCCAGTATGAGCAATAGTAGAAGTGTCAACGGACAGTGAGAGAGGGAGGTCGAAGTGTGACACACTGACACACAGAAATTAATTTTCGCATTTATGATATTAGATATATAGTTTATTACTAGTTAATGATTATTAACTGTTCGTGATAATATGTCATTTTATACTACACTCTTGTCAATTAATTGGTGAAGTTGATATTCATTATTTAGTCGCTGATTGAGTTACTGTAAATTTACTCACACGAAACCTATGGTATCCGACTACGATTTCAATATATAACTTTACGCACACTCGCACTTTGCCCACCCCCACCGACACCCCACACAATCAAACAAACAAATATTTATATATATATATATAAACTCATATACACATTGGTATATGAATGTATATATAAATGTACATATATTCGTACATAT
>NC_043013.1:46498678-46506178 GCF_006345805.1 Octopus sinensis | reverse complement strand
ATCCTCTATACTACCGCGAGGAGCGACCAGTTTTATATCGTCGGCAAATAGAAGGGTGTGTTGCGTGAGGTCGTCGGGCAAGTCATTTATGAAGACTAAGAACAACAAGGGCCCAAGCACTGAACCTTGAGGCACGCCACTGCTCGCACTGGAGACGTCGGACCGCGAACCATTAACTTGAACTTGGAAGGAGCGATCTGAGAGGAAGGCACCAACCCATCGTACAATATCCGGATGGAAACTATATGCTTGAAGCTTGACAAGTACTAGGCGGTGGTTTACCGAGTCAAAAGCTTTGGCAAAGTCCAATAAAACGATGTCAACAGCATCACTATCATCGAGGATGCGCGTCACCAATTCTTCCATTACTAGTAAGTTGGTCAAGCATGATCTCTTCGGCACGAAGCCGTGTTGGGAATCAGTGATCGAGGCTGTGTTTAGGAGGTGGAGCATCATACTTTTCTTAAGGATGGTTTCGAACATCTTGCTGATTATTGATGTAAGGGAAACCGGTCGGTAGTTAAGCGGGTCTTCGCGGCTCCCTTTCTTGAAAATTGGGCAGATTATCGCTGTTCTCCAGTCTGCAGGTATAACACCCGTCGCCAATGACATATTGAATAGTCGTGTTAAGGGCTCGCAGATGACCGGAGCCAACGCTTTGATAACCCGTGGGTGTAATTTTTAACTTGTTATTCTAACCCAGATTACCGATTAATTCTTTATTTACTCCTCTTCATATCATTTGTCGGCCATTTACTTTACAATTACGCTAGTCTAGAAATTTCGTTAAAGGTAGGTACATTATAAACCAAGCTTCATGGATAGGTGAAAAAAATAAGAGCCGGCCATATTACTTTCAGCGATATTGCATACTCTTTTACTCTTTTACTTGTTTCAGTCATTTGACTGCGGCCATGCTGGAGCACCGCCTTTAATCAAGCAACTCGACCCCGGGACTTATTCTTTTTGTAAGCCCAGTACTTATTCTATCGTTCTCTCTTTTGCCGAACCGCTAGGTAACGGGGACGTAAACACACCAGCATCGGTTGTCAAGCAATGCTAGGGGGACAAACACAGACACACAAACACACACACGCACACATATATAAATATACATATATACGACGGGATTCTTTCTGTTTACGTTTACCAAATCCACTCAGAAGGCTTTGGTCGGCCCGAGGCTATAGTAGAAGACACTCGCCCAAGGTGCCACGCAGTGGGACTGAACCGGGAACCATGTGGTTGGTAAACAAGCTACTTACCACACAGCCACTCCTGCGCATGCGAAAGATTTTTATTCAAACTAAATAAAAAGATTTCGATGTTTATATTTTAGATTTATGAGTCATAATGTAAAGATGGATAAGACGATTTTCATTTTGATTCTCCGCTACGATGCATGGATTAAATATTTTTTCCTTCTTGCCACATTGTTGTTCAAAGGCCATCCTTTAGTCTTCTCATTTTGTTTCAATCCTCGGGAAAGCCACCCTAAAAAGTATCAAATTACCTTAAATTTCAATTTTTAAAAAAAATTTCCCCCGAAACTTCGAAATTCATCATGTACTTATCTCACAAAAATTTGTTGTTGAAACGGTAATATTGGTTTCCAATTTTGACACGAGGCCATCAAGTTCGGGTGAAGGGAGTAAGTAGATTACATCGACCCCAATACTCAACTGGTACTTCTTTTATCGACCCCAGAAGGATGAAAGACAAAGTCAACCTCAGAGGAATTTGAACTAAGAATGTAAAGACGGACGGAAGGCTTCTAAGCATTTTGCCCAGTAAATTAACGATTCTATCAGCTCGCCGTCTTATAAATGAACAATCGGTTTCGAATTTTAGCATAAGGCCAGCAATTTCGGGGAAGGGGTAAATCGATTGCATCAACCCCAGTACACGACTGGTATTTAATTTATCGACCTCCAAAAGAATGAAAGGCAAGCCGACCTCAGCGGAATTTGAACTTAGCATGCAAAGTCGAAAGAAATGCTGCTAAGCATTTTTTCCAGCGCAGTATCGATTCTTCCAGCCCGCCGCCTAAAACTATCGGTTTAAAATTTTGGTACAAGGCCACCAAGTTCGGGGGAGGGGAAAAGTCGATTACATCCGCCCCCAGTACTCGACTGCTATTTTTTTTATTGGCCACCGAAAGAATTCAAAACGTAACGACGGACGAAATAACGCTAAGCATTTTTACCGGTGTGTTTACGATTCAACCGGCTCGCTGTTTTATAAATGAACAAAATAGGCGCAGGAGTGGCTGTGTGGTAAGTAGCTTGTTTACCAACCACATGGTTCCGGGTTCAGTCCCACTGCGTGGCACCTTGGGCAAGTGTCTTCTACTATAGCCTCGGGCCGACCAAAGCCTTGTGAGTGGATTTGGTAGACGGAAACTGAAAGAAGCCTGTCGTATATATGTATATATATATATATATATATATATATATATATGCGTGTGTGTGTTTGTCCCCCTAGCATTGCTTGACAACCGATGCTGGTGTGTTTATGTCCCCGTTACTTAGCGGTTCGGCAAAAGAGACCGATAGAATAAGTACTGGGCTTACAAAAAGAATACGTCCCGGGATCGAGTTGCTCGATTAAAGGCAGTGCTCCAGCGATGGCCGCAGTCAAATGACTGAAACAAGTAAAAGAGAGAGTAAAGAGTAAAATATCAGCAACAAACATAAAGATACTTTGATATTATTAAAAAAGAAATAAAGAAATAATATAGCCCTGAGTGTATTTTCAACGGTGAAATCAAGTTTCCAGTTTACAATACAATCATATTTGTTTAGTTTTACTTATCAATCAGTGACAAGTATTAAGTATTAATCTAATGCTCTCATCGGTTGCTGTTCCTGAAAATATTTTGACATCCTGTCCTCAAATGTTTATATTGTCGTTTGCTTAACACTTGTACTAATTCCCTTTTATTTATTCCTTAATCTCTTTAAACGTATAATTGTTATCCTTATCTGTCAAATATCCCAGGAGTCATAATTGGCCGTATTTTTCCCTCTTACTGACTGTAATTTTGAGGACAATGACAAGCAACGTAATCTTTACACTAATAGATCAGCAATGGATGAGACTGTTATAAAAGGTGAAGAAAAACCTCACGTGGTACAGATATACAGTGCTACTGCTGCTGCTACTGCTACTGCTACTGCTTGTTGTTGTTAAGCAATAAGGTGGGTAAGGGTGATTAGGTGATAGTCTAGGGCTTAGGGGCGGGAGACCCCAGACCTTGGAGAAAAAAGAAAAACTTTGGTCGTCTTGTTGTAGTCGAGGGCTCTTCATTGACGCCCGACAGCACTGGGAGGTGGCCCTCGAAGTCACTGGAAATGGAGATCTCCAGGTCCGAATTCTTGGACAGCTGCTGCTGCTGCTGCTGCTTAGTCAACATCTACCTGCTCTCCTATTCGGCTTTGATCAGGAATACTTCAGATCAAAGGTAATTCAGAATTGACTATTTCGACTTTATTCAGACAATATATTTAGGCCTACATTAAACAATGTGCCCCCTTTTTTTAAAGTAATGTAGGGTGTGGTTTGAGAAGAAATTGACTACTATTTCTTGCAGGTCGAGTGAGCTACATAGAGACTTCCTTGCTAGTTACAGCAGGCAGCGCAGATAGAACACTTCACGTGGTACATCTAAATATAATAACTAACATTTATTACAGTATAAAAGGTATAATATATAATAATAAACAGTCAACAGCTAGTAATATGAATAGAGGTGCAACACTGAGAAGGAAGCTATAATGTTTCAAACATATATGGCCGTCGTCAACATGACCAATATCGAAATCACACAATCTAAGTAAAAATATCGATTTTTTTCCTTTTACTACACAGATGACTATTGATGTAGGAGAATAAAGTCAATTGATCCTAGTATATTACTTATTTTTATCGATCTAAGCAACGATCGATCGCAAGATAGGTAAAACTGAACCTAGAGAGACTTCAATACAGATCGGCGAAGTACTAAAGTTGATAGCGTCATCGTATCTGGGAACGTGCCCCGGCGTTTCGTCTTCCATTCATACACACGCTTCACGATTGATTCAAAGGTTATTTTCGCAATTATAGATGTTTATGTAACTGTTTTGTTCTTCGCCAAGATTTCATTCATGATTTCACAAGGGAAAAGAAACATGAAAGAAAATAAATGCGAGCATAAAAATCAAGAAGTAATTTAACAAAAATCACATTGTAGACTTTGCAAGATAGCTTCCAGCAACGACATTCTTGTTAAACTTGAATGACTGCTCTTGAAATAGGATTCAGCCGTACAGTTTGCTTGGAAGAATTTATCATTTACTGAGTCTTAAGCTACACTACACGTGTGTGGATTTTTCTTTTATAGCAGTAAAGACAATACACGTGTAAACATTAATTTATAGTATTGTTAGTATTACTGGTTGGATAATATTGACATTAATGTAGAGCGGCGAGCTGGCAGAAACGTTAGCACGTCGGGCGAAATGCTGAGCGGTATTTCGTCTGCCGCTACGTTCTGAGTTCAAATTCCGTCGAGCTCGACTTTGCTTTCCATCCTTTCGGGGTCGATTAAATAAGTACCAGTTACGCACTGGGGGTCGATATAATCGACTTAATCTATTTGTCTGTCCTTGATTGGCCTCTCTGTGGGTAGTAAAGAAATGGGTAATCGACTTAATCCGTTTGTCTTCTCTGTGTTTAGCCCCTTGTGGGTAGTAAAGAAATAGGTATTTCGTCTGCCGCTACGTTCTGAGTTCAAATTCCGCCGAGGTCGACTTTGCCTTTCATCCTTTCGGGGTCGATTAAATAAGTACCAGTTACGCACTGGGGTCGATATAATCGACTTAATCCGTGTGTCTGTCCTTGTTTGTCCATCCTGTGTGTAGCCCCTTGTAGGTAGTAAAGAAATAGGTATTTCGCCCCTCGCTAAGTTCTGAGTTGAAATTCTGCCGAGGTCGACTTTGCCTTTCATCCTTTCGGGGTCGATTAAATAAGTACCAGTTACGCACTGGGTCAATATAATCGACTTAACCCCTTTGTCTGTTCTTGTTTGTTCCCTCTATGTGTTTAGCCCCTTGTGGGTAGTAAAGAGATAGGTATTTCGTCTGTCATTACGTTCTGGGTTCAAATTTCGCCGAGGTCGACTTTGCCTTTCATCCTTTCGGGGTCGATTAAATAAGTACCAGTTACGCACTGGGGGTCGATATAATCGACTTAATCTATTTGTCTGTCCTTGATTGGCCTCTCTGTGGGTAGTAAAGAAATGGGTAATCGACTTAATCCGTTTGTCTTCTCTGTGTTTAGCCCCTTGTGGGTAGTAAAGAAATAGGTATTTCGTCTGCCGCTACGTTCTGAGTTCAAATTCCGTCGAGCTCGACTTTGCTTTCATCCTTTCGGGGTCGATTAAATAAGTACCAGTTACGCACTGGGGGTCGATATAATCGACTTAATCCGTGTGTCTGTCCTTGTTTGTCCATCCTGTGTGTAGCCCCTTGTAGGTAGTAAAGAAATAGGTATTTCGCCCCTCGCTAAGTTCTGAGTTGAAATTCTGCCGAGGTCGACTTTGCCTTTCATCCTTTCGGGGTCGATTAAATAAGTACCAGTTACGCACTGGGTCAATATAATCGACTTAACCCCTTTGTCTGTTCTTGTTTGTTCCCTCTATGTGTTTAGCCCCTTGTGGGTAGTAAAGAGATAGGTATTTCGTCTGTCATTACGTTCTGGGTTCAAATTTCGCCGAGGTCGACTTTGCCTTTCATCCTTTCGGGGTCGATTAAATAAGTACCAGTTACGCACTGGGGTCAATATAATCGACTTAATCCGTTTGTCTGCCCTTGTCTGTCCCCTCTATGTGTAGCCCCTTGCGGGCAGTAAAGAAATAAGAATCATTAGCACACCGAGCGAAATGCTTAGCGGCTTTTCGTCCGTCCTTACGTTCGAGTTCAAATTACGCTGAAGTTGAATTTGCCTTTCGTGTTTTCGGTATCGATAAAATAAGTATCAGTTGAGCACAGGGGGGTCGATATAATCGACTTATCCCCTGCCCCCGCCTCCACCCCCGAAATTTCTGGCCTTGTGCCAAAATCTGAAACCAATATTGGCATTAACGTTACCAAATTTATTCTGAGGAGGTGTCGATTTTCCATGTAAAATACCAGAATGATATCAGCAAAATTAAATTGGAAAATGAAACCCTTTCTGTGAAATGAGTAATTCTACTGAAATGTCAGGTAGGTTTACCACCATATACACACAAACGCACACACATATATATAGATATATATACAGTACACACTACACACATTCACACGCATAAACTCGCATACTAAGCACACACATATATACAACAAAAACGCATGCGCACACATATTTCACGAAATATCTAGCAACATAAATTAACTGAGATTGGGTCCAATATATTAAACAGTAGTCTCAGTTTGCAGAATAGAGTGAACTAACAAAACAAGCAAAAACAAAAGATGAAAGTCTCCAGCAACACAGATTTCCGATAAATTAATAATTTAATGATCGTTCTAAATGAAGAGAATAGTTTTGGCATTATTTTCTTTTAATTTTGTTTTCCTTATGCGTTGCCAAATATTAAAAAGTGATTAAAAATAAACATTTTCTGAAAGCTGAAAATTTTTTTTCTGTTTATTTGATTCGGCATTATTTTATTTTCCCTCGAATTCATTAATTTATTTTTCTAATATAGAATAAAATTCTTCATAGCAACGATGCGGTAAATAGCTGTACATAATAATCATAGTAAATGTCTCATCAAAAAGCTTTAATGCAAAGATGCAGTGGAATCTGTCTCCTGCTATAATAATAATAATAATAATATAATAATAATAATAATAATAATAATAATACACCATCGTAATACTCAGATATTGCAGTATAACGGAGGATAAGCTACTCCGTTAGACACAGATCAATTGTTACAAGAGGTGGGTGGGAGGGAGTGCTGATAGAGTTGGTAATATTGACAAATGATTGGAGATATTTATCTGTGATACGGATTAGGGTGAAATTTAACCAAGAATAAACATCTCTAACTCACAGCAGACTAGAAAATATTCTATTGGCAGTCGAAGCTAAATCAGAACACGAATAGGAAAATTAAGACTAAAGGCTATCAAATCAAGGCTTCGGTGGTTCAAATCCTTTGAGCAGCACTGTTCTTCGTCTAACATTAAGGTACTTCGTTTCCAACAACGCAGCTTGCATAGTTGTAAGTTGGTGACCAAGGAGAGTTGATTCCTTGCTCTAAGCACCGACACCACTGTAAGATTAACGAGTGTTTCAGTAGCTCGCTCGCAGGGTCGGGTTTCAGTCCTTCCCAGCGTCTGTGTCCTAATACAATGGTTAATAGAGTGGCTATGTTTTCTGCTCTGTTACCAAT
This sequence comes from Octopus sinensis, assembly GCF_006345805.1. Lineage (NCBI taxonomy): Eukaryota > Metazoa > Mollusca > Cephalopoda > Octopoda > Octopodidae > Octopus > Octopus sinensis. Next base: position 46,498,752 of record NC_043013.1, on the reverse strand, counting down.
AATCTGAAAGAGATATGGTTAAGAAGCACGCATTTCAACTACATGGTTTCGGGTTCAATCCCACTGTGCGGCAC
>NC_043013.1:46483678-46493678 GCF_006345805.1 Octopus sinensis | reverse complement strand
AAGTACCAGTTATGTACTGAAGTCGATCTAATCGACTGCCCCCCCCTCCCCACCAAAAAAAAATTTCGGACCTTGTGCCTAGAGTGGAAAATAATATGTAAGCTGTTCCGTTCATCCACCAATGAAATACGTGACGTCAAAACCGTCTGTTCGTATAACACTCATATGGTATTTACGTGTACGGACATACGCACGCTCACGCACATGCATGCACGCGTGCACGCACAGATCTTTCGCAAACGGGAACACACACGCGAAAACAGATAATCACATGTATGAACGCATATACAAATATAGTCCACGAAGCGCTTCGTAACTACTCGGAGTTTCATGCATGATGCAATCGCCCAGATTTTAGGATATATACATATATATATATATATATATATATGTGTGTGTGTGTGTGTGTGTGTGTGTGGTTGTGTGTGTGTGTGTGTGTGTGTGTGTGTGTGTGTGTGAGTGTGTGTGCGTGTGTGTGAGTGTGTGTGTGCGTGTGTGTGTGTGTGTGTGAGTGTGTGTGCGTGTGTGTGTGTGTACGTATGCATATATATATATATATCCCTTATATATAGGGATACACACACACACACATATATATATGCATATTCATTCTTTTGGAAGTTTTCCAACACCATTTTGTGTGTGCGTTTCTATGTATGAATGTGTGCGCGCGTGTGTGTGTGTGTGTGTGTGTGTGTGTGTGTGTGTGTGTGTGTGTGTGTGTGTGTGTGTGTGTGTGCGTGTGTGCGTATGTGTTGTATCACTCAAGTGTGATTAATGGAGTCGATACGTTGAGTATTTTTATGAATGAGATGTTGTAGGTCGTTGGCAGACGAACAAGAGTAAATATGTTGGCAAATACGATGAAACAGAATAAGTAATGAGGTGAAATCAGGAATCCGTATTGAGTGGGAGAGTTCGGTCAAGAATGTCATTGAGTTCAGTTTGCCTCTGGAACGAAGAGGATAAAATGTCTGGGACCATTTTTCAGTTCGTCTGACAGACAGGAAAATAGCGAAATAAGGAATGGATTTTGCCACGGGTCTAATTTGATGTCAATTCGTTGAGATTTGAATAGTATTTCATGGCGAATCTTCTTTTGTAATTTAACACGAATTCTTAACATATATGCAAGGCCAGTGGTTCTGGGAGGGCAAATAAGAAATGGAGCTAATTTTGGGATTCGGAGAAACTCGACGAGTTTTGAACCGAGTTCGTGGAGATCTGTTACAAAATACTTCGAGGTGTTTTATTCCATCGTCGGTCTATTAATTAGACAATCCATTAGTTATATTCGTAATTTAATTCTAAAACCTGAAAACAATATCTTTATTATGTAATTTCTGTATTATATAGCTATTATATTAATTGAAAGTGTGGGTAAGTGATATTCGGTAATTTGATAGACGAATTAAAAGGAATATTCATGGTAGGCATATATTCATAATTATTTCTTAATTAGACTTAAGATATCAGCTTTGTAGATTTGGTTAACTGTATGACTGCCCTTTGGCGATCGCCTATCATAATTCATTTCTCTATTTAGCTACTCAAGGAAAATTGTATGCGACTTCATTCATGCAAAACATAAAACGTTTAAAAAGAGACAAGGTATACAAGGAGGTGTTGGAGCCTGCAGTTTATATGAGCACAACAGCAAAGAATCCTGCCTGGTGGTAGAATGCAGTAGATCAAATCGACCCTAGGATCTGACTGGTATTCATTTGATTGGGTTATAAGTGATCAAAAGGCAAAGTTGACCCGACCGGAAATTGAATTTAGATTCTAAACGGAGACCACAAAATATTTTGTCTAGCGGCTCTACTGATTTTGCCAATTCACTGCCTTAATAACAATAATAACAGTGATTTCAAATTTTGGCACAACGCCAGCAATTTCCTGAATAGGGGTAAATTGATTACATCGACTCCAGTGCTTGGCTGATATTTAATTTATCGACCCCGAAAAGGCTGAAAGGTAAAGTCGAACTCGGCGAAATTTGAACTCAGGACGTAAAGACGGACGAAAAGCGCAAAAGTTTGTCTTAACTTGTACATCACACATTCTGAGAAGAACATTGTCGATGTGAATTTTCTTTCTTTTTTTTCAACTTTATTTTCTTTGTTTACTTTCATTTTACTTTTTTATTTTTGTATTTTTATCTCTGTTTTTCTCCCCATTTTTCTCTATCACATAACTTTCTAAATAAACAACCTGGTGTGTTTATTTAAATGGCCTACCAATGTATACCCCGAGTCTCTCTGTCCTAGGTGTCGGGAAGACACTCGGCGAGAAATGGAAACAGAATTGAAAGAAAATAGTAATAATAATAATAATAATAATAATAATAATAATAATAATAATAATATAATAATAATAATAATAATAATAATAATAACAACAACAACAATGATAATAATAATAATGATAATAATAATAATAATAATAACAACAACAACAATAATAATAATAATAATAATAAATAATAATAATAATAATTAATAATAATAATAATAATAATAATAATATTTTCTACTAGAGGCACAAAGCCTAAAATTTGGAGGGAGAGGGGTAAGTCGATCACATCGACCCCAGTGTTTCACTGGTATTTAATTTATCAATTCCGAAAGGATGATGTGCAAAGTTGATCTCGGCTGAATTAGAATTCAGAACGTAATTTGAATTCAGAACGTAAATGTCGTTTAGTAATTTATCCGGCATGGTAACTATTTTACCAGCTCACCTACTTCCTTAATAGTAACAAAAATTCTAACAATGACGCAAAACCATAATTTATGGAGAGGGTACGGTCAATTATATTAAGGGGAGAGACAGATCAAAAGTAAAGCAAGAAAATGGAAGGACGAAATAATATGGGTAGCGGAAGATAGGAACATTTAAGCCAGTTGATGAATGTGTCGAAATTGCCTTGACTTCCTTGAGTCAACAGCTGATGAGGGGTATATTGATATCCATGTCTGTGTTTCTACTTGTCTTGGGTGTTGCTGTTGTCTGTCATTAATTTTTGATCTCTTGGATGATAGCGCCACGTTGATACCTTACTGGCTTTAATGCAGTTCCTTTTTAATATCACTTAATAACCTCTGCTCCTTTCAGTTTTTCTTTCTCTCTCTCTCTTTCTCCCTCTTTTTCTCTCACCTTTTTTTTCTCTCCGCTTGTTCTCCATCTTATGTTCTCACTCTCTCATCCTTCTCTCTGTACTTTGATAAATCTCTCCATCCCTCTCTTCTCTGTATGTTTGTTTTTCTCATCTCTCCCACACATTCTCTCTCTCTACATCTCTCTCTTTCTTTCTCTCTCTCTTTCTCTCTCTCTGACCCTTTCCGACCTGATTCTAATCTTCTCCCACAACGCTTTTCAGATTTCCTCATGATTCTAAATATACAGTCTTCTTTCTTATTGAACTTGAACCTATAACCTACCACTTCATTCTCCCCTATATTTCTCTCTTTGTTCTGAGGCTAACATCCAACAATCTGCCATCTCTTTTTCTTCCTGGTGTCATCATTCGTTTCTGTTATTTCTTTCCTTTCTCTATTCTTCTCTTGGAATTATTTCTCTGTTACGCCGTCCTGTTCTGGTCCTCCTCACAGTATGACTGAATTATTCCCTGATATTTCGTTAAGTTGACACACTTGGATATTTGCTGCTCTTTATTTTTCTTACGCATGTTGCCAACTGGTCTCATTTTCTCCATTGCTGGATCTTTTCGGTTTGAACGGCAGTTTTTTCTAGCGGTGTCATATGAAATTGTCACCCATAATTATGACCCTAGTATCGATCTATTGCATTTCAATCTGTTTTAGGATTAGGGTTAGGGGGAAGGGTGTCTTTTTTTCTTCACAAATGTAAATAAACCCAATCTGTTTCTTAAACGAGGGACATATTCATACGGCACAGAATGTTTTTTCTACCTCAATAGACGTCAGTGATTGATTGAAATTGCAGAAATTGAAGAAAAAAAGCAACAAATATCTTACAAACTGTAGAATTTTCTCTATAAAACCAAGAGAAAAAGATGTTTTATAAACACATTCTACCAGTATACGAAGTTTAAAATTTTTTAGTTACCTAGAAATTATTTTTAAAATCTGCCGTTCAAACCGAAAAAATCCCAATTGTTTTGTTGCCTTCCAGTCTTCCGGCTATCATTGCCTGATAGCATTTGTTGTTAATCTATCGGTATTCTGCCAATAAATTATGCTGATCTTCAATCAATAAACGGTGTTTTACTTTTCTCCGCTTAAATCACCTTGCGTGCGTGTATGTGTGTGTGTGTGTGTGTGTATTATGTATGTACGTATGTGAGTGAGTATGTGTGCGCGCGTGTGTGTGTAAAAGAGAGAAGGGGAGGAAGGAGATGCCCCTTCTCCCATATTACTTTCCAAGGTTCATTGAGAAAATGGGAGCGAGAGTAAGTTATTTCCCTTTTATGTAGGCGTTCATTCTCTGGTTGAAAATACATTCACTTCCTATCAAGACAACAAAAACAAAAACGACACATAAAAAGTTCTAAATAAATAAACACAGTTTTGCACATAAACAATACAATGTAGCGGTTGAAATCAGCTCTAGGTGAGTATGAATATGAAATCATCTGGTTCTGGACAAATGTACTTTGACTAATCATTCTGCGTGACATTCTTAAGTCGTATAAACGAAGAAGGTATAGAATGATGTACAGATATATTATGTCTTAATATTTGAGGTGAGAAAGGTGGCGAGCTGGCAGAAGCATTAGCACGCCGGGCGAAATGCTTAGCGGTATTTCGTCTGCCGCTACGTTCTGAGTTCAAATTCCGCCAAGGTCGACTTTTGTCCTCTCTGTATTTAGCCCCTTGTGGGTAGTAAAGAATTAGGTATTTCGTCTGCCGCTAACTTCTGAGTTCAAATCGACTTAATCCCTTTCTTTGTCTCGTCTACGTTTAGCCCCCTGTGGGCAATAAAGAAATAAATATATGAGGTGAGATTAAGGCAGCGAACTGGCAGAGTCGTTAGCGCGTCGGGCAAAATGCTTAGCAGTATTTCATTCCTCTTTACGTCATCAGTTCAAATTCTACCGACATCGATAAAATAAGTACCATTTGAATTTCGGGGGTCGATGTATTTGACTTACCCCCTGCCCCAAATTCCTGGCTTTGTGTCAAAATTTGAAACCAATATAAGGTGAGATAAGTTACATCTTGAACGCATTTAATTCTATTTCTGCTCAATTTGGAATTGTCAGGTGACTAAAGAATAAATTTAGTTAATATTTTAGTTTTATGAAATCATTCACTGTTTTAACAAGGTCGGTCCTTTACTCTTTTACTCTTTTACTTGTTTCAGTCATTTGACTGCGGCCATGCTGGAGCACCGCCATTAGTCGAGCAAATCGACCCCGGGACTTATTCTTTGTAAGCCCAGTACTTATTCTATCGTTCTCTCTTTTGCCAAACCGCTAAGTGACGGGGACGTAAACACACCAGCATCGGTTGTCAAGCAATGCTAGGGGGACAAACACACTCATACACATATATATATATACATATATACGACAGGCTTCTTTCAGTTTCCGTCTACCAAATCCACTCACAAGGCATTGGTCGGCCCGGGGCTATAGCAGAAGACACTTGCCGAAGATGCCACGCAGTGGGACTGAACCGGGACCATGTGGTTGGTAAGCAAACTACTTACCACACAGCCACATAGATTTTTACATTGAATCACCTCCACGTACAGTAGGGATTCGCTTATTTTAGCTACTTAGCGCCTCCTTTCATTGAATGATGTCTTAGAAACGATTCCTCTTCGTGTTTTGCAAAAACAACAGAGAGAAGAAATCAGCAGCTTAATAAAACGGTTGCTACTTTTGTACTGTGGTTTATTACCTGCATTTTCAAATGTTGTTCTTCCAGCATCTTTATAGTTACATATGTATTATTATAAGGCGGTGAGCTGGCAGAACCGTTAGCACACCGGGCGAAATGCGTAGCCGTATTTCGTCTGCCGTTACGTTCTGAGTTCAAATTCCGCCGAGGTCGACTTTGCCTTTCATCCTTTCGGAGTCAATAAATTAAGTACCAGTTACGCACTGGGGTCGATGTAATCGACTTAATTCGTTTGTCTGTCCTTGTTTGTCCCCTCTGTGTTTAGCCCCTTGTGGGCAATAAAGAAACATATATATATATATGTATGATTATTACATTCAATGTTAATTAGTAAATACTAAAGAAAGCAGAGTGGAGGCGCGTGGCTTAGTGGTTAGGGTGTCAGCATCATGATCGTAAGATTGTGGTTTTTCGATTCCTGGATCGGGCGACACGTTATGTTCTTGAGCAAAACACTTCATTTCACGTTGCTCCAGTCCACTCAGCTGGCAAAAATGAGTAACGCTGCGATGGACTGGCGTCCCGTCCAGCTGAGGAACATATACGCCATTGAAATCGGGAAACCTGGCCCATGAACCTGGCTAGGCTTTGAAAGGGGGCATTTATTTTTTCATTTTAAAGAAAGCAGAGATTTCTGTAACGAAATTACGATGGATTTCATCTCTTCATCTGTCATGTTTCTACTCACTGCTCACAAACTGCTCACACACGCTCTTCTACTCATATTCTGATCGCAACAAAGAATTATTTTTTTTATATGATTAAAATGTGGTTGTGTGGTAAGAAACTTGCTTCCCAACCACATGGTTTCAGGTTCAGTCCCACTGCGGGGCACCTTGGGCAAGTGTCTTGTGGTATAGCCTCGGACCGTCCAAAAGCCCTTGTGAGGGGATTTGGTTCACGGAAACTAAAAGAAGCCCATCTTATTTGTGTGTGTGCGCGCGAGCGCGTGTGTGTTTCCCACCATCTCTTGATAATCGATGTTGGTGTACTTATATCCCCAAAACTTAGCGGTTCGGCAAAAGAAATGGATAGAATAAGCACCAGACAAAAAATTGTTCAAAGCGGTGCCCCAGCATTGCCGCAGTCGAATGATTTAAATAAGCAAAAGATAAAAGATTGTACATGGTTTAATTATTTATTTCTAAGGAAAATCACGACAACGTTAAAGACCCAGCCCTTTTTATCGTGACCCCTGCCATTTACCGTTCCCATCTTTGCTCATGTTGAGGACCACCGATCTAAAACATTAGACACCGGAAACCAAAGGAAGGCTCACGATGTAGTTGCTTAATCGTCAGAAATAGCAGCCAAATCACTTACAAATGATGTACTAAAATCTTGGGAAATAAAACACATTGCACAATGAAGTCCTTATTTATCTGTACTAAGATGATCTTCATCTGTGAAAAAGAAGGGATGGCCACAATTGGAATGGCTTTAATCACGGGTCTACTTAATCACGGATGACCTAGAATAAAACAATATTTGTCACCTTTATATTCGAGCACATATAAGGGCCTTCCGATAGGTGGATATATGGTGTATCTGAAACAATAAATTTTCGGGTGTGAGATTTACGTCTGTGCCATAGATTTAGAAGCGACAAACAAAAGCTTCACATAACAACAATAGCAACAACAAGAACATTAGTCAGTAGACATTTGTAATAATACTTAGCTAAATCCCAACGATTAGCCTTCACTGCTTATTTTAAATCCAACTATGTAGTGACTAATCCTCGCTGCGCCTGTTAATTCTAATGTTTAATCGCCATTCAGGCAGTCCTTGCTAAATAATACTGAGGTCAAACAAACTTTACACAACTGATCGGTGACATATTTCAATGGATCTCAAAATTTTAAACATTTTGGCTTATTTCGCCTGTTAATTCTAATGTTTAATCACCATTCAGTCAGTCCTTGCTAAATAATATTGTGGTCAAACTTTACACAGCTGATCGGTGACATATTTCAATGGATCTCAAAATTTTAAACATTTTGGCTTATTTCGATATCGCTTTATGTTAAAAGTGTCTGTTGCCAAAGGCCTGTATTTTCATACTTCTATTTTCATATTTTTATAGGTCTATAGGTCATATTACTATGGGTCAGATACGTTGTACAGCTCAGCCTTTATTGGACAGTATTGTCACTATGAGTCATTATACTACAGATCACAGCTCCTATTGAATAGAAACTCTATATATATGCTCCCAGTTGACCCAGTCAATAGAACAGCCTGCTCGTGCGATTAGCGTGCAAGTGACTGAGCTTTCCACAAACACGCGTACCGTTAACGAACTTCTCAGGAAGGTTCAGCTGTGACGTAGAGTGTGACAAGGATAATGGTTTGAATTACTGGTACTACCAATTCTTGACAGCTGAGTGGACTGGAGCAACGTGTCTCAATGGCACAAGCATCGAACTTATGATTGTACGATCGTGATCCAAATACTCTTACCACTAAGCTACGTGCATTTCTTATTTCTTTATTGCCCACAAGGGGCTAAATATAGAGGGGACAAACAAGGACAGACAAAGAGATTAAGTCGATTAGATCGACCCCTGTGCGTAACTGGTACTTAATTTATCAACCCCTAAATGATGAAAGGCAAAATCGACCTCGGTGAAATTTGAACTCAGAACGTAACGGCAGACGAAATGCCGATAAGCATTTCGCCCGGCGCGCTAACTTTTCTTATTTCTTTACTACCCACAAGGGACTACACACAGAGGGGACAAACAAGGACAGACCAACGGATTAAGTCGATTACATCGACCCCAGTGCGTAACTGGTACTTAATTTATCGACCCTAAAAGGATGAAAGGCACATTCGACCTCGGCGGAATTTGAACTCAGAACGTAACGGCAGACGAAATGCCGATAAGCATTTCGCCCAGCGCGCTAACATTTCGGCCAGGTCGCCGCCTGAGCTACGTGGTTTTCTGCTACAGGACGGCTGCTGTAGAACAATATATGTGTATGTCGCAATATGTTTTTACGTTATTGGTTCATCCACCATAAGCTAATACTGCCATCAAACAATACTGATAGAATATTATTAAAGCCAATGACTTTGTAAGTTACTGTTGCTATCGGCTAAAATTGTTATAAATCAAAATTTCCAGAGGATAGTGAATAGTAGTAACGAGTGAATGACGGATAAAATTGTAGTAGAAACGGTAAAGCGACTTGATGTATTTATTTACGTCTGTTTATATTGTGAGATCATATCCAGTCAGAGTTGAATCAGACTTCCATCATTCGACGGGGGATAAAAAAAAAAAGACTGAACATTAATATACGGAAAACGAACTAATTGAATGCGCTCTTCAATAACATTTTTGTGATATGGTATTACTGTTGCTATAGGTTACTACTACTATAGGTTACAACTGCCATAGGTCAATTGTTCTTAACCTGTGCGGAAATGCCCTATTCAAGGCATTGTGAAGGCACAAAATGGCGGCAAATGTCAAGAAGGTATTAAGGCGGGAAGACACTTGGTGTTTAGAGGAGTCGGTTTTTTTTTTTCTTAGAAATAAAATATTAAAAGCAGATAAAAATACTTATATTCTCAACATATTTTCAAAAGAAATCTTTAAAATATGAATATGATATTGCATTATTAATGAGCAGAAATATGACTGATAATGCACCAAGGTCCCACAGTAATTAAAATTTAACACAGAAGGGACCCTAGTTCCTGCAAATCTCTAAAGTGGGCCACATGCTGAATTGGATACGAAAACAATATGGCTAATAGGTGAAGGCGTGGCTGTGTGGTAAGAAGTTTGCTTCTCAACCACATGGCTCCGAGTTCAATCTCATTGAGTGGCACTTTGGGCAAATGTCTTCCAGAATAGCCTCGAGCCGACCAAAGTCTTTCGAGTGGAGTTGGTAGGAGAAAACTGAAAGAAGCCCATCGTGTATATGTGTATGTGTGTGTGTGTGTACACGCGCGCACATTTGTATATGTGTTTGTCCCCACCACTGATTGACAACCAGTATCAGTTTGTTTACGTCCCGGAAACTTAGCAGTCTATAGAATAAATATCAGGTTCAAAAATAAGTACTGGGGTTGATTTTTTTCAAGCGATGCACCA
>NC_043013.1:46471178-46478678 GCF_006345805.1 Octopus sinensis | reverse complement strand
GTTTTATTGTTGTTTTTTTTTTACCTTTTTTTCTTTTCCCCGTTTTCCTCTTCTTGCTCTCCTTCCTCTTCTTCTTCTTCTTCTTACTCTTCTTGTTAATGTGCTGATATTATTGTTTTGCTCTTGTTTTGCTCTTGTTTATAATAAATCTATTGGAAAATTCATTTCGACGTATGCATCTCTGTGTGTTGTTTTGATGTCATCAGCGAGGTTTTTCAACTCTTTTAGTTAGACAGATAGATAAGCAAATGGATAGAGAGACAGACAGATAAGCAGCAGATAGATAGAAAGATAGATAGACAGATAGAAAGCGAGAGAGAGAGAGAGATGTACGTAGATCGATAGATAGAGAGAATGGGAATGGGTGAGTGAGAGAGAAAGCAGATGAGAAGAGAAAGAAAGCAGATGATAGAAAGGATAGAAAAAATAGAATTTTATTAAATAAAAATTGAAGAATGAAAACAAAAACTGATTGAAAACAACTAAGTTCAGGAGAAAGTGGGAGGTGGGAGAGTGAGAGGAGGAGATATAACGAGATTGACAGAGAGAGAAAGAGAGAGGAGCTGAGAAGGAGATAGACAAAGAGGAAATGAAAGAAGTTTTGTGAAAGAAAGGAAACAAGAAAAATTAAAACGTGAATCATTAAAAGAAATGTTATGAAATAATGAAAATTTCTATGATATCATTTATGATTCCTTCGTAGTTTCAAGTGGAAAAAAATCTGGAAAAATATAACAAAGAAATGAAAGCCTTGTACGTAATATAATTTTAAAAGGTAAAATGGAAGAATCAGACGGTAAGGAGGAGGACAACGAAGGAGAAGAAAAGAAAAAATGCACGTTATTCGAAGAATATACCCATATAATATAATAATCAACAATTGTAAAGAATTTACGCCAGTATTTGTCATGTTGTTTCAATTATTGCTATGTTAAAATTTTATTTTATATTAAAGTTTCCAGCTAACGGTCCTCTGATCAATGGCGGGATGTTAGCAAGAGCGAAGCAATGAAGTTGTGGGGCGGATTGAGGGTAGAAAGATAGTCAGTTCTTCTTTCCTTTTTCTGGTATCGGTGGTGCCGGCAGAGATGAACTCGTTTTAAATGAAATACTGTTTCATTTTATTTTCTATAGTAAATAAACACTGGGAAAATTATCGAAAGAAACTAAAAAGAAAGGAGAAAAAAAAATGTAACTGAAAGAGAAAGAAATAATAATAATAATAATAATAAAAATAATAATAATAATAATAATAATAATAATAATATAATAATAATAATAATAATAATAATAATAATGCTAAATAATAATGGAGAAAGACAGCGGTAAAAAAAAGAAAAAGAAAGGTAAAAATATACTTATAGGAAGGAATTGTTGCTAAAGTTTGGTTTAGATCAAATTTGAGATTTAAACTAAGTTATTTTTCGCTTTTTTAAACGTTTGTTTATATCAATCTGTAGTTAATGATGATTCTATGACAACATCTCAATTTCCATGCATTCTTGTGTGTTAGAAACTGACGTATATGGAATACAGCGTATGTATATATATATATGTTGATAGCAATGCTTATATTCATGTTTGCGTGTGTGTGTGTACGCCAAAGTTCTTTTGTGCAGAGACGGCAGTATACGTACATACATACATACATATAATATATATATATATATATATATATATATATATATATATATACGTGAATACATACATACATGGATACCTACATACACACATAACTACATATAGATATAGATATATAAATACGATAGCATTTTCATATGTAACTATGTATACGTAGTGTGTTTGTATATATGTAATAATGGTAATTTGTATTGAATGATATGAACACAATGGTGAATATATATATACATATATATATACACATATATAAAGGAACTATGTGAATGGCTGTATAAATGAAATCTATACATTTATATGTGTAAGTATACCTATACATATATATGAGCGAATAAGCATGCATACCTTCACGCACACGCACACACGTATATGTATGTGTATATGTGTATACGTGTGTATGTATATTCAATGATTTTGAGAGGTGGATGTTGGGAACATAGGATGTTTCGACGCTCATGCTGAACTTTTTTTCTCAGAACTCTTCCAGTTAGGAACTAAAGGGAAAAAAATTGGTTGCAGTTATGGTTGTATGGTTGATCCATATATTGTAGCTGAAAAAATGTCCCGTGCCACGTTTTGGGGAAACTTATCTAGCTCGCTCGTTTTCTGTCAATCAAAAATTTTAGGTACACACACACACACATGTGTGAACGCACGCACAAAATGGTGGCTTTTAACAAGTTCGCAACGCCACCTAAGGAAACAATGTCGAAGGATTACAAATCCTCGTCATTCAGTGGACATCTGATTTCTGTGCTGCTGCCCAACATTATGAAAGGAAACGGATTTAGATGTCACTTGGGATGTCTTGATGTTGGATTCAATTCAGACGAGATATTGTATTCTTTTTTTGATGTATGTATGCGTATGTATGTATGTATGTATGTATGTATGTATGTATGTATGTATGTATGTATGTATGTATGTATGTATGTATGTATGAGTGAAATCGCGTAGGCTTAGTGGTCAGCGTACTCGGCTTGCAATTGTAAGGTCCTGAGTTCGATTCACGGCTGCGCGTTGTGTCCTTGAGAAAGACACTTTATCTCACGTTGCTTCTGTGTACTTAGCTGACAAAAAATGAGTTGTACTTGTAATTCAAGGGTTCAGTCTTGTTGTATTCTGTGTTACGCTGATTCTCCCTGTAAACTCATTCAAATGAACGCGAGTCTGCCCCGAGTGCTCAGCCACTTGCGCCGTTAATTTCATGAGCAGGCTGTTCCGTTGATCAGAGCAAGAGGACGTTCATGTGGAATGTATTAGTTTGACGCTTAGTAAAAAAAGCAAGTGTTTTTGACGTTTCGAGCATAGCTCTTCGTCTGGAATGAAAAATGAAAGGGGAAAGTCTAAAGAAGGAAAAAAACCCACTAAAAGCACGTGAATACTTATACGTGTATGTATATATGAATGAATGAATAGCTGATTGCATGGATGGATGGATGGATACACTATATGTATGTATGTGTGTATATATATATATATATATATATATATATATATATATATATATATATATTCAAAATGTGACCGCGTGTGTACCGTTGGCGATTTTTTTCCTCTGTCCTCCCTTCTCTGGATCTTTCCTTTTCCTATGTTTCCGACGAAGAGCTCCGCTCGAAACGTTAAGCCCTCCTTCTTTCCTGAGCGTCCAATAATACTATATTTGTTCCACGTCCTCGCGTTGTTGTGTTTTTTTGTGCTTTCATGTTTGGATTAACTATATATATACACACATACACATATATACTAGACTAGCCGTGACCCGTGGGTTACCGGGAGGGTCTGAGTTCCCCAACAACAGAGTTTTGTTTCGTGGATCTTTTCTTTTCCAGGTTATTTCGCATGCTTTCAACGAATGTGACATCGAAATCACGCGTGAATGGCTCCTTTCCCAAGAAAAGGAAATATCTGGCTGCTATTTCTTGCACGCCTTGCTATCACGTTGCAGGTATTTCGGGTCCTTTATCGCAAGTCGCTGTTATGTGGTAGGAGGGCATACTAGAAATAGCAGCCAAATATCGGGAGGTAAGATACGTCGAATGCACTGGAAAAAAACCTATGGAAAAAATTATTTCATACTGAGGTTACGACGGATCTTTAACGAAATATTTACAGTATTTTAAAAGTCATTTTCGCTTTAAAATATGTTTTAGATATGCCAAAAAAAATTGTAATTGCATTCACTTGAAAATAATTTAAAAAGACATTAAAATAGTATCTCTTTAAAGAAGGCTAAAATATAAATACTTACTGTACAAATAACTTACATTTTTGAAATCACATTCACTTAAAAATATTTCTAAATGATTAAAATATTGTGTTGAACAAAAGCGAACACAGAAACATTTACTGTAAGAAACAAATCGTATTTTTTCGTTGTCAAGTCACTGTGTTTAATCGAAAGGTTAGAGTTTGTTTCCTTTCAGGATGAAGTTATATTTGGAATATTTTCCCATTATGCACTGTTTCGGGTATTTATATCCCCCAAATCCGAATATCTCAATAACTATCGGTTCGATTTATCCGAAATTTGTTTTATTCTGGTCGTATTAACATTTCAGGGGCAACTTAATTCATAGTATTTTCCATTATGCGCCAGTTTGGGTGTGTAACATTGCAAGCAAGCAAGCAAGATCGAACTTTACTATTATTAGTGTATATATATACATACATATACATACATACATACATACATGTACGTGTGTGTCTGTGTGAGTGTATGGAGCGTGAGATAGATAGAGATAGAGAGAGAGAGAGAGAGATGGAATGAGAAAGAAAAAGAGAAACTAAAACATATATATGCTTCATATTTTGGTTCACACTCACCCAAATAAAATATATGATGCGCATATGCGTATGTGTATAGATCGTCGTTTATGCGTATGCGCACGAGTCTGTGCGGACGTGCGTGTGTGTGTGTGTGCGCGCGCACGTGTGTGCGCGTGCGTGTTACTTTACGGGAACTATACGTGTATAGTGTGTGTTCATGTGCCGCCATCGTATTACTACTACTACAACTACTACTACTACAAGTAGTAGTAGTAGTAGGAGGAGGAGGAGGAAGAGGAGAGATTTAGCTGCTCTTTACTACTGGCTGTTACCACATACAGGATCAGCTCACCGACTCGTATATAAGTTTATTGTAATTGTAAATGTTGTTATTGCTTTTGTTGTTTCTGTTTTTTTTTTTATAGATACTATTATTGTTTTGCTCCTGGTTAGGCCTGATTGAACAGGCTTATAATTCAAAACCAAAAAGGAAAACTAGAGTGAAACCGAAGTAAGTTGGTGTCAGGATTCTGAAGAAAACATATTGAGAAGGCCATTATAGGTATTACAAATAGATATTAATTGAACTTCACTGAAAAATTTAGTAAAGAAACTGATATGAAACAGCTTATTGAAAAGTGTCTGTGTTGTGAACAATGTCGTCTGCCGGTTGAGTCATTGAAGTGAACAGAAATATTATGTATCACAAAGAAATTACTCAAAATATAAATATATGTATGTATGAAACAGAACGGGATATATTTAGAGAAATATACGTAGAACAAAATTTATTGAAATTTATATATTTTTCGTTGTCCTATTGTTGGCAAAGATGGTGTTGGCGATGGAGAGCTGGTTGTCTGTATAAAGTTCATACATAATGTTTGGATAAGCAATGGACCTATAGTTTTCTGACAATTCAATGTATTCATTCTACACTCCTTCTTTGTACAAAGAAGTCAACAAAAATATCGTAGACATAAACTCACACTCTGACAAATAGATAGATAGATAGATAGATAGATAGATAGATAGATAGATAGATAGATAGATAGATAGATAGATAGATAGACATAGATAGATAGATAGATAGATAGATAGATAGATAGATAGATAGATAGATAGATAGATAGATAGACTGATAGACAGACAGATAGATGATAGATAGATAGATAGATAGATAGATAGATAGACAGACAGACAGACAAACAGACAGACAGACAGACAGACAGACAGACAGACAGATAGATAGATAGATAGATAGATAGATAGATAGATAGACAGACAGATAGATGATAGATAGATAGATAGATAGACAGACAGACAGACAAACAGACAGACAGACAGACAGACAGACAGACAGACAGACAGACAGATAGATAGATAGATAGATAGATAGATAGATAGATAGATAGATAGATAGATAGATAGATAGATAGATAGAAAGACAGACAGACAGACAGACAAACATGTGCACTCACGTACGTACATACATACATACATACAGACATATATACATACACAGTTAGGCACATAAATCGAATCACTCTGCTTCTCCAAGCAAAGAGGAAAATGTGGTGGCGCTTGATTATATAATACCGACATTAAAGCCGACAGATGTACCGCAGGGATGGCAGAAGCGGTGGTGGTGATGTGTCTGCGTTGTTAATGCAAATATTGCAAGGTCTCACATATGAAATAGAGTTGAAAAATTTCGATTCATCGAGGAATCTCTCTCTATATAAAGCTGAAGTTGTCTGTGTGCGCCAGGTTTGGCAGCCTTCAACTAACACTATCTCCTCCGAGACTCTGCGGCGCAAGTTGACCAAAATTGAGAGTATGATAGAAGAAGGGTTGCTCTTCCTTCCGTAGAAGATAAAATTCAAATCGGACCATGTTAACACCAAAACTTATTTACATCAAAAAGGTGCTTTTTTCTATGAAAATCCCTATTTTTTACGATTTTTTCACTGCTGTGTCGCCACTTTTCAGTGTATTTCAACCAGAAAAATGTTCACTTGAAGAGAATAACAAGCTACATAATGCAAAATTTTTACTTTTCAAAAATTCCAATTCCAGCGGGTCGAAACAAATTCGAGCAACGCCGGGCGATACTGCTAGTGTTTCATACAAAGAAGCGAAATAGCCACGTCAATTTAGCGGTATTTTCTCTCCTTCCATTAGGCAACACTTCTGTGTCTACCTGTTCCTTTTAAGGAATGAGCACATTGAGTAGTTGCCCGGGAGCCTCACAGGTCTGGAGAATACTGTGGCTTGCTGACAATAAATACTGAAGGGCCCCCAGAGTATTGATTTGCTCGGGGGTCGATAATGCTGCTATAAAACGGCTCTGGTGTCTATTCAGAACTAAGTCAAGTCTGTCGGTTTGTATTCCAGTATGATATTTATAGAACTGTTTGTTTGTGTTTATGTATCTTTGTATGTATTTATTTCTTATCTGTCTGTGTTCCTACACTAAATATCAGTGCTTATACATTAGTGCGTGTGCGTGTGTGTGTGTGTGTGTGTGTGTGTGTGTGTGTGTGTGTGTGCGTGCGTGCATTCTGTGGTGGTGTGCGCACATTGGTATTGACTGCCGACAAAAAGGAGAGTTGGTGAGAAGAATCGACTCGTTAATCGCCAGAAAATACGATTCACATACACATTCGATCATACATAAACGCATGCTTACGCGTGTGTAAAGTCAATACAATGCGTATACGTCTTCAAACATTCCGTCAAAATCACAACCGACATGGTAACCACATAACAAATGAAGCAGTAGTCATATTATAGTAGTGGTAGTTGTTTACAAGTACCACTGCCTCTGTTACTTCCTTTCCTTGCCCTTCCTTTTATTCTCTGGGTCTCCCTCATTCTTTCACACGCACTCTTTATCTCTCAATCTCTCTCTCCCCTTCTTTCTCTCTCTCTCTCAGTCTCTATCTCCCCTTCCTTCTCTCTCTCTCTCTCTCTCTCAATCTCTCTCTCCCCTTCTTTCTCTCTCTCTCTCTCGGTCTCTATCTCCCCTTCCTTCTCTCTCTCTCTCTCTCAATCTCTCTCTCCCCTTCTTTCTCTCTCTCTCTCTCGGTC
>NC_043013.1:46453678-46468678 GCF_006345805.1 Octopus sinensis | reverse complement strand
ACTGATAAAAAAATAAGCTGCAATCCCAGTTTATTGCCAAATAAAAAATATCTTCGATTTCTGCTGCAATATTTGGAAATTGGTTGCATCAAAGCATTGTTTGGGAAGATGAAATTTATGCAACCAACTGGGGGAAAAAGAAGACAGAATATAACTTTAATGAGAGATGAGGAAAGCTTCTAACAATGCAGGAAGTTTTTAAAACCTTTATATTTCGGGTGGAAAGGCACATCTTCAGAAGTGTGCAGTCAAAGAAATGTGTCTACGTAGATCCTGCCATTTTGGAGAACTGGATGGGTAGTGATAACTTTAATATCTTCAACAGTCAACAAGATAAACACTGCATATTCAGGTAAAAATTTACACATGATTTTCATTTTTATTGGCTCCGATCATTGGACTGAGGCCACGCTAGAGCACATCCTTCAAAGGTTTTATTTGATCATTTCGACCACAGAGGTTATTTTAGTTTAGTAGTTATTTAATAAACCCCATTTTCGAGCCACTAAATTACAGGACGTTGTGACACACTTTTAAATAATAACAGAATTTACCTTGGTGAAAACGTCAACACGAATAGAGACACAAACACACATATATAGAAATTTTAATATTGTAAGTAATCTTGGAATTTGTCCCAAACTCAGGGAAACGAGGTGAGAAATTTCGGAAGGGAGAAAATTAACGATTTTCACAAACAGATGGACAGTGTCTAAGTTGACAGAGGTTGGTAGAAAACCCTTAAGTGCTGGATACAATTCTTAAACAACTTCGATGTAAACAATGCTGAAGTGATGTCGACGGCCAGTGACGACGCTTAGGAAAAACAATTGGTGAAGGGCAAAAACCAGGGCCCCGAACTATCGAGCCTGCCGGATTGTTGGATTGAGAGAAAATAGAATTTTAATTAACAAGGAATTGTTTGCATATAAAATTGTGCATTCTACTTTGTAAGGAGCATAGGACCGGTTTCCTGGTTTCTCTGGCGCAAATATTCCTTCCTGAATGGGATGCTGGTCTATAACAGGATTACTCATTTTTACCAGTTAAGTAGTCTGGAGAAAGTGAAATGAAATGTTTTGCTCAAGAACACATCACCCCGTCCAGGATTCGAAACTACAATCTTATGATCATTAATACCCTTAGCCAACACCCCTAACCACTAAGCCATGAGTTTGTTTGTGTCTTCTTTTAATGATAATATCATGAAAGCAAATCACACTAGATTTAATGTATGTATGTATGTGTATGCATACATAAGTATATACACACACAAACGCACGCATATATATATATATATATATATATTATATATATATATATATAATATATATATATATATATATATATATATATATATACATACATGCATGCATACATACATATATACATGTATACATACATATATATATATATATATATATATATATATATATATATATATATATACATATATATATATATATATTATATATATATATATATATATATATCTATATATATATATTGGTAAAACGGTAAGATAACAAAAGAAAGAAAGAGACCTCAATATTATGTAAATAGAGGAAATTTATATGTATATATATATATATATATATATATATTATATATATATATAATATATATATATATTATATATATATATATATATATATATATATATATATATATATATATATTATATATATATATATATATATCCTTGAGTGAGTTTTCCTGATGACGTATCTGCGAGGGAATTCTTCTGAGATGCGCTTTAGAAACAAACCCACACGATTTCTAACGCAATTCTATTGTATATTCAAGAAAGACCAGTTTTCTGCAGATCAAAACTTTTTTGTTTCGTTAGATAAGTCACGTTGATATGACAATGTAGTAAACAGTTGTGCCGTTCTGATCTTGCGTCGATGAAGTCTGATACGGCGTATTTATTAACATACTTTATGGGGGTGGACTACGTTAACAATAAAGCCACTGACATGTTCAACACGATTTATAAATCTCTATTGTTGTGATATATATGAGTAATGTAACAGTGCTAATAGGAAGCTTAAAGGTATAGTGTGAACTGGAGTACTGTGTAGCCCTGCTAAACTGGTCCTTGGGACCGGGGCAATTCCGGATTATCAACTATGCCGGTATATTGAAACTCAACATTAAAAAAAGACATGCAATTTTTTTTATGTCTTCTTTTCTTCGGAAAAAATTAAGTTTTAAATTGTCAACTTTTTTTTTTAAATCTTTAAACCATCCGAATGTAAACACAAAAGCCATCAGTGGAGGCACATGGCCTAGTGGTTAGAGCAACGGACTCGCGGTCGAGGGATCGCGGGTTCGAATCTCAGACCGGGCGATGTGTGTGTTTATGAGCGAAACACCTAAGCTCCACGCGGCACCAGCAGAAGGTAATGGCGAACCTCTGCTGACTCTTTCGCCACAACTTTTTCTCCACTCTTTCCTCCTGCATCTTGCAGCTCACCTGCGACGGACCGGCGTCCCGTCCAGGTGGGTAACCTATACGCCAAGGAAACCGGGAAACAGGGCCTTATGAGCCAGGCATGGCTCGAGAAGGAACAAACAAAACAAAAGCCATCACGATACCCGTTTCCTTTGATTGCTCGGCATCTTCACTAAAATCGGCGTGTTCTTAGGTCGTCCTTAAATTAAAAGCAGCTTTTAGTTTTAAAACTTTCTATTATTTTCAAATGCTTGCCACATATCAACACATTTACTTGTCTCTGAACCAGCCATAAATTGGATTAATTTGTCGTATTGTTTCTTAATGCTATAGATTGCTGGAAAACATGGCGATGTGGTTTACGCTGTTCAAGCGCTATATCATTTCAATTTCCGGTTGCACTGTGGGAATTATATACTTTCTTTCCCTCACCCTTTCTCATGTTGATTGCAAATTTTGGCACAAGGCCAGCAATTCCAGCGGAGTGGGTAAGTCGATTACATCAGCCCCAGAATCAATTGGTACTTATTTTATCGACCCTGAAAGGATGAAAAGCAAGGTCGACCTTACACCCTTTCTTGTATTTATCATAATAGCTATCATTGGAAGATGTTTTTAGAAACGGGTGGATAATCTGTAGGTATTCTTTTATTCTTTCATTCTTTTACATGTTTCAGTCATTTGATTGCGGCCATGCTGGAGCACCGCCTTTAGTCGAGCAAATCGACACCAGAGCTTATTCTTTGGAAGCCTAGTACTTATTCTATCGGTCTCTTTTGCCGAACCGCTAATTTACGGAGACATAAACGCACCAGCATCGGTTGTCAAGCGATGTTGGTCGGACAAACACAAACACACAAACATACACACACACACCACACACACACACACACACACACACACACACACAAACACACATACACACACACATACACACACATATATTTATATATATATATACAGATATATATATATACGACGGGCTTCTTCCAGTTTCCGTCTACCAAATCCACTCACAAGGCTTTGGTCAGCCCGAGGCTATAGTAGAAGACACTTGCCCAAGGTGCCAAGTGGTGGGACTGAACCCGGAACCGTGTGGTTGGCAAGCAAGCTACTTACCACACAGCCACTCTTGCGCCTAGGTGCATAAAAATAGATACAAAACATTTAGGTCCTGAAGACAGTTCTCCTAAACGTGAAGCTAAATACCGATAGAGCAATGCCGGTGGTCCGTGGCGGTGCTAGAAAAGTTACTGAAGCGCAAAAGATGCTAGTTTATTGGGTCACGAATTAATGGGATTTCACCGATCGTACAAGGACAATATGAACATGGAACTGCTACACTGTGTGAGATGTCATGTCCCTTAAAAGCTCTGGTCGCACCATTGTAACCAAACCAAGAAGCAAGATGTGGAACCTTTATATGAAATATATGGAACGGTAGGCGCAGGAGTGGCTGTGTGGTGAGTAGCTTGCTTACCAACCACTTGGTTCCGGGTTCAGTCCCGCTGCGTGGCACCTTCGGCAAGTGTCTTCTACTATAGCCTCGGGCCGACCAAAGCCTTGTGAGTGGATTTGGTAGACGGAAACTGAAAGAAGCCCGTCGTATATATATATATATGTATATATATATATATATATATATATATATACACGTGTGTGTGTGAGTGTCTGTGTGTGTATGTATGTGTATGTTTGTGTGTCTGTGTTTGTACTCCCAACATCGCTTGACAACTGATGGTGGTGTGTTTACGTTCCCGTCACTTAGCGGTTCTGCAAGAGAGACCGACAGAATAAGTACTAGGCTTACAAAGAATAAGTCCTGGGGTCGATTTGCTCGACTAAAGGCGATGCTGAAACAAATAAAAAAAAGTGTAATTGATGAATTTTTATTTGTTATAATCTATTTTTATTTGAAATTCATTATTGATCATTGATTTTTGGGGTTGCGTTCATTGATATACATCGTTTTAGTAAACCCGAACTAATTTTATATGAAGAATGTGTGCAGACGCTGGTATAACTGTGTCGTTAAGAATTTCGTTATGCAAATACCTGGTTTCAAGTTTGATCCCATTGTATAGCACTATGGGGAGCCAAAGATTTATAAGTGAAATTTGTGGACAGAAACCGAACATATGCCCGTCGTATATATGATCGTGTATGAGTGTGCTTACGTTTATGTCCGGTAACTTAACTTTCCGACAATTAGATTTGATCAAATAATGTAATCGACAAAACCCTTCGATGCGGTGCTCCAGTATGACCACAGTCTAGAGTCTAAAAACCAATAAAAGAATAAAAGAACGCCAACTAAATGGAATTGTTCTCTAAGATGTGAATAGAATTTTAGAAACCCATTGAGAATAATTTAGAAAAGTGCTGAAAATAGCTTAGTAAGTGAGTGATTGGCTTTAAAGATACGTCACAGATATGGATTCTCAGTTTCCCGGAATTCGTTATTTTAAATGTGTGTAAAAAGATACATACGACGGGGAGCTGAAAAATTCCTGGCTTTGGGTAAAAGAAAGTACAGGAGGATCAAGAGGATTTTATTCAACATATTGCCCTCTCAGATTCACACACATTGCGGCGGTCCCTCAGTTTTTCTAAGCCGTTTGAAAAAAATTCAGAGGGTTAGGTTTCCATCCAAGCCTTTCGCGATACCCTTAAAGCCAGGAACTTTTCAGTACCCCCTATATACACATTCATATATACATATATATATATATATACATGTATAGCACGACCTTCGAACTTTAGGCTTCACCAAGGAAATGACTAGTGACCGAGACTTTTGGAAATATGCAGTGCTTGAGAAGACCCGACAAGCGAAATGAGGCCATAGCCTCGTGACCTATGCCAGGGGCGTAACCAGCCCACTTATACGTACTTTTTCCTTCTTTGGACACTAAACTCTACTTGCGAAGACCTGTTGAGGCAAGTGAAATCAAATCAAAATCAAATTCGATGACTGGTATTTTCATCAATTTTTTTAAAAAATATTATTGTTGATGATGTGAGGTTTGGACGTTGAGCTTACGTTCATGAGGTGGTGAGTTCAATTTTTAATACAGGCGGTACGATACATCGGCAAGATGCATAATTTCAAATTGCTTCAATCTACTCGGCCAAAAATGAGTACCAGCCCATTACTGATGCAACCCTCACTCCCTTCAGCTTTCACGTACTAGGAGTTCCTTTGGCTCAAGGACTGGAAGGACTGAGGGGGCATCTGTGTGTTTGCTTACTACGATATAGGCCCCTAAAGCAATTAACAAAAGTCATAAACGCTTGTGATCGATGGCAATGTCACGGTTTCAGTTGATACAGTTATTGTTGCTCAGACTTCTCAACTTTAGAACAAAGATTCCTGCCATAGAAAAACGCACTTTCTATTTCGATGTTAGATGGGAGAAAGGTACTGAGGATTAAAAAAAATAGAGATTCTTCAGGTTAACATGTCTATGTCCAGAAATTTCAAACATTTTCAGTCTTTTTAACAGTAGGCGCAAGTGTTGCTGTGTGGTAAGAAGTTTACTTCCAGCCACATGGTTCCGGGTTCAGTCCCACTGTGTGGCACCTTGGGCAAGTGTCTTCTACTATAGCCTCGGCCGAGTAAAGCCTTATGAATGGAACCGATTGACGGAAGCTGGACGAAGACCGTCGTATACACATGCGTGTGTGTATATATGTGTGTGTGTGTGTGTGTGTGTGTTTGTGTCTCTGTCCCCCACCACAACTTGAGAACCGGTGTTGGTGAGGTTACGTCCCAGGCTTTTAAAAAATAACTACTAAGATTGATTTGTTCGACTAAATTTTTTTAAGGCTGTGCCCCATCATGGCCCTAGTCTAATGGCTAAAACAAGTAAAAGATAAAAGATAAAAGACCGTTTTGGGGATCATAACATGATCGAATATTCCTTTGATTGTTCTCAGCAATTTTGTCAATGAGGGAAATTGATCCCTGGAATGGATGTTTCTGTCATTTTGGATCCGGATTCGCAATAGGATATAAGGCGATTCTTCTCTCATAGATTCTTCATTTCATACAGTTTCCTTGAGATATTTTCCAACGTAATCTCTCATGGCAAAATCAGAAATGAATCAGGTGCATCTAAAATTAAAACAGGATTGTCTCAGTACTTCATCAACCACTTAAATTTTTATGTCTTTGTCAATCGATGCTTTCTTGACACGTGAAGGATTTCGGAGTGTTTTGTTGATTAAGTCTTGTAGGATAATAACAATCACATCTTCAGAAATCAAGGTTCCATCCTTTTTTTTCTTTTTTTGTTACCTTTACCAATTTTTAATTAGTTCCATTGTTGATACAAACAGCATGAATAACACTAAATTCGTTGTCTGAAAAGTTCGGTATTTTATAAAAATAATAAATTCCCCAAAAACAGCTTTTAAGGAACAAAAATCAGCATAATACCTTCTATCTTATTATTGATAAATTGCAAGCCATGTCTATGCCCCTCTTTGACATCTCCGTCTCATCCATCCATCAACTTCGCTGTCCATTTATCCAGTGAGAACCGTTGGAGCTAAGTTTTTCAGACTCGCTCTCAGAAGAGGATGCCATCATAAGCGACCGTCAGCAAATAATCTGGGCAAATCTCCAAGCGAGACCACCTGAATCGATGGACATTTTTAAAACATCTCGCTTGTAATTTATTCTTAGATGTCCTACCGGTTGGCCGTTCTTGTAAAGCCTGTCCTACGATTTTTTACTGATATATTTTAATCACATGTAGTACCAGGGGTTGTGAACTATCAATATGGAGAAGTAAGAAGGCGATGAGCTGGTAGAATTGTTACTGCGCCGGACAAAATGCTTAGCGGCAATTCGTCCGTCTCTACGTTCTAAGTTCAAATTCCCCCGAGGTTAACTTTGCCTTTCATCCTTTCGGGTTCGATAAAATAAGTACCCGTTGAGTACGGGAGTCGATGTAATCGACTTACTCTCTCTTCCGATATTGCTGGCATTGTGCCAAAATTTGAAACCAATATGGAGAAATAGCGGCCCGACCGAGAGCAAATTCCTGATCTTTGAACCCTATATCCTAACAAATAATATAATTCCAACTTGGCTGCTGATATTCGTGATCGCACTCTTTCGGTCACAACCCAAGATTCATTATTATTGGTAAGGGAAGAACTAAAACCGAATTGAAGTCCGGCTCTTTTCACCTAACTTCTTTCTTTAGGTGACTGAATGATGAAGCTGTCACGTTACTGCACCAGCGCCGACAATTCTTGCAAATAATTCAACCGTCTGCTTTCCATCATTCGTAGAAATGGTCCGGAGATACTTGAATGTTTCCACCAGAGTGAATCCACTAATATACAAAGCACACATAGCAGACTTTTTCAAGAGAACCAATGTCTTCGTCTTCACAGCACTCGGCAGAGAACTTCTTTGATGCATGCAGAAGATTACCTTCAGATGATCTAAGTAATGCCTCTTATTAAGTAAGATAATTGGTTTTCTGCTATAGAAGATGCGGGTTCGAGTCCCACAGCAGACTACGACTTTTCTATCCAAATAGGTTTTTAATCCATTATTCATACCCTATTATTTATAGCTTTATCTACATCGAGTTCTACAATAATAAAAAAAACACGAATTATTTCATGTTCTCTCAAGGTTTCTAAATTTTTATGGCATAAACTATTTATATCATTTGCTTTAATTTTAATAATATTTATTCAAAAAGCCATATTTACAAAATTAGATGTAAAAGGGACAAAATGTGGACAGAGGGCCTCGGCGCATCATCAGTCACGTTTCTGATTACATATTAGTCCTAATCATATTCTAATCCCAACAACAATGTTTTTGTTTTCGTTTTTTTATGTGTTTAAAATAAATAATGTACCTGGTTTTAAAATTGTACTTCTAAGAAAGACCCCGACCTCTTTAAACACCCGGCACCCCCCATTTACCTCTTCTTGTGAACTCTCAACGCCGCAAAGGTTTCTTATTTCCCGAGTTAACAAGCGCTTGTCTCTTGCAATTGTTCTAATTTCTGAGAAAATGTCATCGTGAACGATCTTTAAATAGCGTAAAAAAAACCGCTTGATGAATCACCCGAGCAATTTATAATTAATTCTTGATTAATACAGCTGGGAAATTGAATACAATTCCAGGAATTCCTGATTTTATTTTTAACCAAATTTCGTAGAAGTCCAGGACCTGTACTTCTGGGAGAGAGACCTCAATATCTGAGTCCCGGGTAAGTCTAACAGAGAACTGCATAAAATTTAGACATGTTTCTGGACCGGCTCCGTCTCAGCAATCATTGTATTTGTCATGACTCCTATACAGAAGAAAGAGCTGTGTGTCTTTGGTGTTT
This sequence comes from Octopus sinensis, assembly GCF_006345805.1. Classification (NCBI taxonomy): domain Eukaryota; kingdom Metazoa; phylum Mollusca; class Cephalopoda; order Octopoda; family Octopodidae; genus Octopus; species Octopus sinensis. The sequence continues at coordinate 46,459,855 of NC_043013.1, read as the reverse complement.
CGTGACTATAAAGAAACTGGTGTGTGGGGTGTGAGGGAGTCAGACCCGCCCTTCCCTCAATCATATGATTTCATTAGATGGGAATATTAGCATAACCACTCACACCTGAAAGACATCTAATTATCATTATTTCGAACATTTTTCTCAAACCGACTCAACAAAGGTGTTTCTTTTTTCACATATCACTGGGAATTTCATTACCGAGACTAACACAAAATATTTGGCATTCATCAACTTTTGTACGCGTTGCTTGTTATATCATATAAAGAAAAATAATTAGCTATAAATTTTTAACACTCACAAAATGTAAGGTTGTTAAAGACAAGAGAACGAACTTAACAAATATACTAGAGGGAAACAATTATACATTAATTCGTACTGTTTCGATTTACAATTATATCATAGTATTAAAGCGAAAGAAAAATCATCGTATTTCTCATGTGAAAAGTGCTGACCCTAACCAACTAGAACAGGCAACCATTAGTAAAGATTAGGCACTGTTGTAGTAATTAAAGGAAAATTAACTGAAGTGGTTTGCTAGTGACTTCTCGGGATTATGCAATCCACCAAGACAGGCGTCTACTACGCTATGCCCTCGGAAAACGCCTTAACATATCTATCATACCTGTTTCGCAGTAGACCAACGGGATTTGACTTGTTTTGCCAGTGATACTGACAAAAATATTCTGCCTTCATACTGGAGGGTACACAGCCATACACACACACACACACATATATGTATATTCATATACCACCCCATGTACTATAGATGCATAAACACACCCATGGGAGTATATGAATCAATTATATATATGGGGTATATTTATATATATATATATATATATATATATATATATAAATATATGAGTGTGAGTGAATGTGGGAGGGTTGTACGCGTGTGTATGTATGTGTATTGTGTATGGGTGGGGCGGTGCTATTGAGGATTAATTAAACTCAATAAGCACTTTCAGTGCAACAGACAAAAAGTATCAACTAACAACAAATATAAGTCCATGCTGAATCAGTTGTTAAGACATTAGCTAATCGTTGCTAGCTGAAACGATGTTCCCCATGAACTGCCGAAGCTAAAATTTAAAGCTAATGCGAAACAATACACACAATTTAACAAATGTTGCTCTCTTTTTTTTCCTCAATATAAACATTTTTTTCCTGTAGAAGTCAGGTGTCTGATAAATATGTGATAAATAAAATGCATATTCATGCAGTAATATACACATATACACCCATTTCTCTACCATTCATCTACTAAGTGGAATATACAGACTCTACTCCCCATTTACATGTTAGCAAACAAAACTAGTTATACTTCAACAATACACAAACTAATTTAGCATATGGTGTAGTCTTTCTGCCATCGGTGCTTTGATGCCATAGCGCTGTATTTTACGCTGACTGACAGCTATTCTTGAATGGTGATACAACACAAAGATGACGAATCGTACGGTTAATTTGAATAATTGTGGCTCGAAGTCTACCTTATCGATCAAATGACTGCGTTCACTCGGCTGATGAAACAGACGTAGTTTGCTGGATAGTACCAATAGATATATACATCCAAGTCGAAAGTTTTCGGAATTTGAGTCACATGAAACAACGTTTTCAGTCCAGCTATTAAATTATTTCAAGTAACAGATTCATAAACTAGTAAAATATTATACAGGGTGTTCATAAATTATCTTTGCAACCTCCACAATTTATTGTATCTTTTAAAGTTGAGATGTATCAATCAACACGTGAAAGTGTATTTTATTTTATTTTATTTTTAACTACCCACAAGAGGCTAAACACAGAGGGGACAAACAAGGACAGACAAACGGATTCAGTCTATTACATCGACCCCAGTGCGTGACTGGTACTTAATTTATCGACCCCGAAAGGATGAAAGGCAAAGTCGATGTTTCTGATAAAGCTTTGTTTCTATGCCTATCTTTTCCAATAATTTCTGCTGAATTATCCTTTTTTTTTACTTCATTTTTTTCAAATTGTAATGGTAATTTCTGGACATCTTGCTTATACCTTGGAGTATCAGATGATATCATCTTGACAGCTCATGCACAAAAGTAACTGGAAGAAATTCTCGCCTATATCCACACCACAAGCCAACCTATCGGCCTCAGCATGAACCTTGGAAGGACCAAGGTCATGTTCAACAGGCACGTTACGCCAGCACCCATCACCGTAAACGGCAAGAACATAGAAGAAAAGGAGAGCTGCGTCTAACTGGTAGAGATGGTGGCGAAAGACGGAAGTCTATTTTCAGAAGAATAGCGCTTGAGTGGGCGGCCTTTGGGAGGGTGGAAAACCTCTTGAAAAGTCTCAAGACTTCCATGGAAGATCTTCATAAATTTTAAGATCTTCAACGAGTACATCCTGCTAGTGATGATTTGCGGTAGTTAAACATGGGCTCTCAACACTACCATCATGAACGCCCTCATTGTAGCCCAACGGAAAATGGAACGAATCATGCTCGGCATCACACTGCGGGACAAGAAAACCAATGCCTGGATTCGAGAGTCAACTACATCATAAGGACTATCAAGGATAACAAATATAGATGGGCTGGCCACATCACGAGACTGAAGGACAACAGATGGACAATCAGGGTGACAGAGTAGACACCAAGACAACGGACATAATCAAGAGGCCGATCAAAGACAAGATGGTCTCACTGGCTACCTGGGGTCATTAGGGCAATAACGGGCCAGAGACAGACAGCAGTGGAAGGAGTCCAGGGAGAGGTTCCTACTACAGGATTGATGAAATCCTGGGTATTAGGAGATTAAGATTAGAAATGTCAAATAAAAGACAAGACTATTAAATAATATTTCATCAACTATGTATCAAAATACATGCTATTAAGTATTTTTTTGTGTCTGGGGAGAGTCATTCTCTTTTAGTTCCTCATTATTTAACACACTCACCGGTAAAGTTTCCACTCATTTACTTATCTATTTTTCCTAAAATTTTCGTTGCCTCTTGCAACCTTTTCAACAGCCGAAAGTCAACAACTATTGAAAAGGTTGCAAGAAGCAACGAAAATACTAGGAAAATTAAAGTAAACGAGTGGGTTTAAATTATAAGTGAGTGCGTTAAATTATAAGGCACTAAAAGAGAATGATTCTCCCCAGACACAACAAAATATGCTTCAACACATGAACTCGCATAAAGAATCGTGCAAACTAAACCCAAAAACCAAATGCTATAAAGTAATTTTGTCACTATCAAATTCATAGCTTTTTGCTTTTATATCAAAGTATTTCGATAATTCTGAATAACATTTTATATCAAAGAATTTTGGAAAAATCATTTTACTAATCAAACTTTTGACAGGGGATATATAGGCCCGGTCGGTTTTACAACCGCTAAACAGATGACTCGTTACCCTAAAGCAGGGTATGCACGCATACGAGTACATACATTCATCCATCCGTCCATACATACATGCATACATACACACAGACAGACACACACACACACACACATATACATACATACATATGCACATACATACATATATACGTACACACATGCATACGCAGTGTTTTATTAGCTGAGGTGGCTTCAGAAGTGACTCAAGGGCCAAGAGTTTTGTTTCAAGACACTTGTCAAACAGCCGAAGACACTTAACGGTTAGACAAGTGGTTAGTCAAATAGACAATGACTGTGTTTGGTGAAACAAGAATACGCTGGAAATAACACGCCGAGTAGTGGTAGTAGTAGTAGTAGTAGTAGTAGTAGTAGTAGTAGTAGTAGTAGTAGTAGTAGCAGCAGCAGCAGCAGCAGTATTAGTAGTAGTAGTAGTAGTAGTAGTAGTAGTATCAGCAGCAGCAGCAGCAGCAGCAGCAGTAGTAGTAGTAGTAGTAGTAGTAGTAGTAGTAGTAGTAGTGATGGTGGTGGGACGGGGGAGGATGTTTGTTAGTAGTGATTTCTTGAAGTAGAAGAAAAAGAAAAAGAAGAAGAGGAGGAGGAGGAGAAGAAGAAGAAGAAGAAGAAGAAGAAGAACAACAACAACAACAACAACAACAACAACAACAACAACAGCAACCACAACAACAACAACAACAACCACAACAACAATAACCGAGTCAGCTGAGATCGTGGAGACCTATTATCAAAAGCGTTCCAATGCTGACATTCTTGTCTATCTTTTTCTTCTTTAAACTTGACGTATCCAGAATTACATTTTCCAATCTAAAGTTTGAGCCAGATGCAGATTTGGTTCTTATTTCCAACAGCTAAAAAAAGAAAAAAACCTACAGAGGTCCCCTTTCATGGCTCAAGGCTGACGCCTGCTGCTGCTGTTGCTGTTGTTGAGCGAAGCGGTCTTCGTCCTCTTGGGAGAAGTCCGAAACGTGGTCCTTTGCTATTCGTAAGACCCGCAGAAGAGAAAGCAGGTCAATCCCCAACACCGAGAGCATCGACAGATGGATGAATGCGTATCCAGGCTCAGCGGTTGCGTAGGAAGTCGGGGACAAGAAACAGGAAGAAAGAGTGAGAGAAAGTTGGAGCGAAAGAGTACAACAGGGGTCGCCACCACCCCCTGCCGGAGCCTCGTGGAGCTTTAGGTGTTTTCGCTCAATAAACACGCACAACGCCCGGTCTGAGAATCGAAACCGTGATCCTCTGACCGCGAGTCCGCTGCCCTAACCATTGGGCCATTCCGCCTCCACCGCTGCTGCTGCTGCTGCGGCTTCTGCTACCTCTAGTGTTGCTGCTGATAGTGCTGCTGTCGGTGTTGCTGGTGCTGGCAAGCGCTTTGGTTCTTGTTTGCTTAAATCACGTTTTATCCACGCTGTAAGAATTAGCCAGATTTGATTTCAAAGTAAAACAACGAATTTTGTGACGTGTCCACACACACACTCACACACACACGCACACACACACGCACACACACACACACACACACACACACACACACTCACACACACACACACGCACACACACACCACTGCATGTACATTTGTATTTGTTCAGTGATTCTCATTGCAAATAAATCGTTTAGTAACTCTTTTTCTAAGTAACAAATATATATATTTCTTTCTTGTAACATTTGTGAAGTCTTTAAAAGATATGTTTATGTCAATACGACCATACCGGTGAAGTCAATACGACAATGCCAGCAAAAGCTATTACACACCAGTCGGTCGCTAAAGCCAACCTCTTCCTCCTTCTATTTCTCTTTCTCCCCACCTTACTGTCTCTCTCTCCCTCTCTGTCATTTCTCTCTCTCGCTCTCAGTCTCTCTACCTCTCTCGCTCTCGTAATTAAGCCCAACAGTTATATAGAACCTCGTGTTTGCAATGTTGCCAAGTCAATGGGGCATGCTTTGTGAAAGAACATTATGAATTTGTAAACACACTCACTTCTGTTTGTATATGGACGCACGTGTAAGTTTGTGGTTGTCACTACATGAATGGGAGAGAGTGAGGGGGCATGTGCTGTAGGGGGGTTTGGCTGGTACTACATGAATGGAAGTGGGACGCACGTGTATGTGAGCGCATGCTAATACATGTGTGCGCGTGCTAACGCATGAATGGGGAGAGCGGAGAGTGTGTGTTTTCGCTTTGTAACATGTGGATGGAGAGTAGAGTCTGTGTATGCAACTTACTCCATGAATGGAACAGTAATGGGTGTACATGTGCATGTATGTATGTATGTTACTGCATGAATGGAGGAGTCAGGTGTGAACACGTGTGTAAGTTTGTGTTTAAGTGTATATTTTAATACATGAATGGCAAAGTCATGCATGTGTGTGTGTGTGTTACTACATGAATGGGTTGATGATGTGTATATGTGTGCAACGTAATACATGAACGGGATCTTTTCGGTTTGAACGGCAGTTTTTTCTAGCGGTGTCATATGAAATTGTCACCCATAATTATGACCCTAGTATCGATCCATTGCATTTCAATCTGTTTTAGGGTTAGGGTTAGGGGTGGGGGGAAGGGTATCTTTTTTTTTCTTCGCAAATGTAAATAAATCCAATCTGTTTCTTAAACGAGGGACATATTCATACGGCACAGAATGTTTTTTTTACCTCAATGGACATCAGTGATTGGTTGAAATTACAGAAAATGAAGAAATAAAACAACAAATATCTTACAATATAATAGAGTTTTCTCAATAAAGCCAAGAGAAAAGATGTTTTATAAACAC
>NC_043013.1:46448678-46451178 GCF_006345805.1 Octopus sinensis | reverse complement strand
GCCACCTCGCCGCCATCGCTAAGATGTGGCAGCTACGAGAGTCAAACATAAAGGTTGTCCCTATTGTCATTAGAGCACTGGGTTCAATACCACCCGACCTGAAAAAACATCTGGAAACTTTAGAAATACCCTAAAATCGGCATCACTTGGAATTGCACGCATATTGCGTGAGGTCCTTGTTGTGACTTGTCAGACAGTGAAAACCGCCGGTAGACCCAATATCTTCAAACAACAATGGGGTGCCGGTGTATTAAGGTGGACGGCACCAACCGTCAAGGGAGAGAGCTTCCGAACTAGTGCGTCCCCCAAGAGCCTGGCCGCAGCAGAAGGGTCATCTTCTCCAGGACGCCAGTGTATTATATTAGGCAGAGCAACTCAACCCGAATCTTAGTGCTCATCGGGATGCTCTGGTATATTATAGTAGGCAGTGCTACCGCCGATTTTCCGCAAGCCTTCGGCGACCGAGCGAAGGGCAAGCGGAGCCCCGACTTTTGTGGACGGAACCACGCGCCTAGCGGACGAAGCCATCCGCCTACGGGATCGGCTGCAACCCCCTCGATGCAGTAGTAGTAGTAGTAGTGGCGGTGGTGGTGGTGGTGGTGGTGTGACGGGGGAGGGTGTTTGTTAGTAGTGGCTTCTTGAAGAAGAAGAAGGAGAAGAAGAAGAAGAAGAAGAAGAAGAAGAAGAAGAAGAAGAAGAAGAAGAAGAAGAAGAAGAAGAATGGTTTTTAAATTTTTTCCACAAGGGCTTCAATTTCAGGGGAGGAGGTAGATCGATCACGTTGACCCCCGTACTCAACTCATAATCATTTTATCGATTCCATCGCGAGAAACAAACCTTGCCAACCCGCGCTGCCTTGAAACAGGTAAATATTAACGAATGCAGTTTATTGTTGTTGGTGGTGGTGGTGGTGATGGTGTTTACTGTCGCTGCTGTTGCTGCTGCTGCTGCTGCTGTTGCTGCTGCTGCTGCTGCTGTTGCTGCTGCTGCTGCTGCTCTTGTTGTTATTGATATTGCTGTTCGTTTTGACCCATGTGAGTTCAGATCGATCAGTTTTATACTCAAGCAGTTTCCAGCCAAGACTCTCCGACACGAAGGCTGGAGATAACGCATATCTATAATTACATTTTCCTCAATGTATGTTTCCTTCACAAGGTGGCAAAGTGCTGTTTTAAAGAAGATTATTTTTTACTGCTATTTCTAGAATGCCGGGGGACTACAGACTTCTCGTAAAACAGGTAAAAGAACGAATTACCTTACATGTTTTACTTGTTTCAGTCATCAGACTACGGTCATGCTGGGGCACGGCTTGAAAATTTTTTAGTTGAATGAATCGAGCCCAATACATATTTTTAAACCTGGCATTTTTCTATCGGTATTTTTTGCCAAACTGCTAAGTTACTCGAACATAAGCATACCAACACCGGTTACCAAACGGTGGGGAGTAAACACAACCACAAACACACAGAACCACTCCTAATTCCTTCCTCCTTGACCTTAAACAATACTAAGCCCTACAACACACATAGATTAACAGCCACAACCACACACACACACACGTGTTATCATTGCACACATACACACATACACACACACGCACACGCAGACCTTCGCGCACGCACATATCCACACTTACACACATATACCTCCTCTTGCACTCTCCTGTCTTTGAAAGAACTTTTCTTCACCCATTTCCTTCCGGTCATTCAAAATGTGACCGCGTGTGTACCGTTGGCGATTTTTTTCCCCCTCCGTCTTCCCTTCTCAGGATCTTTCCTTTTCCTATGTTTCTGACGAAGAGCTCCGCTCGAAACGTAAAACCCCTTTTCTTCCCTTCCTTCCTCAGCGTCCAATAATACTATATTTGTTCCACGTCCTCGCGTTGTTGTATTTTCATGTTTGGATTAACTTTATATATTTATATATACACGATAAGCTTTCAGCTTCCATCTAGCAAATCCACTCAGAAGGCTATGGTTGGCCCAAGGCTATAGTAGAATGTACCACGCAATAGAACTGAACCCGGGACCATGTAGTTGGGAAGTAAACTTCTTACCACACAGCCACTCCTGTGTGGTAAGGAGCTTGCTTACTTTTTAGATTAAAGGTTTACATTCTCGAATAATCTTGGTAACTACTAATTCTATTTTCAATGGACAAACGACAATGATAAAGTAATATTAAAAATGATGCTAACACATTTAATGAAACGAGCAAAGAAATTTTAATTAATTAAAACTACACTCCTAGTGAGGCGAAAAAATCATTATCGAGCGACTAATTATCTGCGCTACATTCTATTTTTAATTTATAATTAATTCAAATACAAGGTTGTCTCCCTTGTCTCTTTTTACCATAATTCGTCAATTAGTGGTTACGATAATGACTTTTTTTCCTCACTTCGAGTGAAATTTTAATTATCTTTTCCTGATTGCCTTTATTATGTACGTGAGTGCCCACATATCCGTTAGTCAAGTAATTAGTGTTTAGAAAGATGTTT
>NC_043013.1:46442186-46443578 GCF_006345805.1 Octopus sinensis | reverse complement strand
TCTCCTTTGCCGAACTGCTAGAATACGGGGAGCCGTAAACAAACCAGTACCGGTAGCGAGGGACAAACACAAGCGCAAAGACACTCACACATATGAACACACACACACACACACACACACACACATATATATATATATATATAGACACATATATATTCTTTTATTCTTTTACTTGTTTCAGTCATTTGAGTACGGCCATGATGGACCACCACCTTTATTCGAACAAATGGACCCCAGTACTTAATCCTTGTAAGGCTTCTCCTTATTGTATCGGTCTTTTTTGCCCAACCGCTATTAAACGTCGGTTGTCAAGATATGGGGGGAGGGGCAAACACAGACACACAAATACATACATACATACATACATACATATGTGTGTGTGTCTATGTATTTATATATGTATGTATATATGTATATATATATATATATATGTGTGTGTATAATATATATATATATATATATTTATAATATATATATTATACATACATGCATACACGACGAGCTTCTTTCAGTTTCCGGCTACCAAACCTACAGCTCAGGCCAACGGTACGCCGGGGTAGACCCCACATGGTTGACAAGTAAGCTTCTTAAGCCATCCATACAACAGGCCTGCACCCGCTTTCCAACAATAATTACTTCTCGTGGACTTCGCTCTTCATAAACAGTACGAGAAAATATGATTCGCTCGGTTTAGTCAACTAGACAACAAATGCCGAAATGATGCAAGCGATATTATGTGCTACATACAGTATAAACATGTATTGCAACTTCATATATGTATATATATATATATAATATATATACTCTTTTACTCTTTTACTTGTTTCAGTCATTTGACTGCGGCCATGCAGGAGCACCGCCTTTAGTCGAGCAAATCGACCCCCCGGGACTTATTCTTTTGTAAGCCCAGTACTTATTTTATCGGTCACTTTTGCCGAACCGCTAGCTAAGTGACGGGGACGTAAACACACCACCATCGGTTGTCAAGCAATGCTAGGGGAGGGGGACAAAAACAGACACACAAACACACACATACACATATATATATATACATATATACGACAGGCTTCTTTCAGTTTCCGTCTACCAAATCCACTCACAGGGCATTGGTCGGCCCGGGGCTATAGAAGAAGACACTTGCCCAAGATGCCACGCAGTGGGACTGAACCCGTTTGGTAGGCAAGCTACTTACCACACAGCCACTCCTGCGCCCTATATATATATATATATATATATATATATGTATGTATGTATGTACGTATACATACATATTTATATGCATACATACATACATACATATATAAATAAATAGATACGTGTGCATATATGTATGTATAAACATGCGTATGATGATAATCAGCAAAATCGTCCGAAGATCGGAAACGAGAAACG
>NC_043013.1:46434686-46437186 GCF_006345805.1 Octopus sinensis | reverse complement strand
ACCTTACAAAACGACCGACTGAGCTCGCACGGAGGGTACCTGAGTACCAGAATTTCTGGTGAGTTATTCACACATCCTTTTTCTATTTTAGAAAAATACTTTGCTCTTTGATGCTTCGCTTTAATAATAATAAAAAGGACGAGAGAGAAAAATACGACCGTGTATCTCTTTGCATACTCACCTGGTCCTGTCATTTTACATTGTATGGAGAAAGAAAACAGCGTAAAAGTGAGCAAACCGCTTCTTTACTTCCTACATTGATTATAAACCTTATTCAAACAGCAATTCGTACTAAAAGGCATCTTCTTTAGGGTTAATTTTTCTGGTTCTTCTAATTTTTACTTCAAATCAGCTCGACTCTTCGCCTTCTCGCCTAGAGACGTCGGCTGCATAGTTCCACTCAATACACTGTTGCTTGTTTCGCTTTTTCACTTCTGCTATTGTCTTCCTTAAAGAAAACGAATTAGGCAAATTTTTATATCTGCAAACATTTAAAGATTCTAATGAAATATATCTTCGTTGATATATGTATTGTATATTGTGTTGACACTGGCCGATTCTTTAAAAAATGATATATCCGCTATGTTTTCCAAATGCGTGTGTGTGACTATATCGTGATTAGCATGCATCGAAGTCTTTTCTTTCATACAATGTGTCTCTTCGATTAGAAAATAACTTCAAAGTGATTAGAGATATTGGTTGGATTTTATTGATATTGTAGTGGGATCTGTTCTCATATTTATATATATATGTATATATATATAAAGGCTTTGTTATCTGGTTAAAAACCTTTTAGCTTTTTTCATCATCCGAAATATTCTTTACTGTATGAGGACCTCCTTTCAGATGAAAAAGAACTACGCAAAATAAGCCACATAAAATAAAACAAACGCCTGAATGTCGGTAGAAACTAGATTTTCTTGAAAGCAATGACCAGGCTATCTTTTAGTAGTGACCAGTCATCATGAGTTGTTGCCACTGACCACCACTGACCCTTTCTTTCCATCTTGTTAATCTGTTTGCTTTCAGCGAGGAAAATTGCAGTCTTCTGTTTTCTTTTCTGATATAAATAAATAGCTATATATATTTTATATATTTATATTAGAATGCATTTTTAAAATAGATTCAGTTATTATTTTTTAAATTAATTTTTCGTTAATTAGATCGTATTTCATCACGTTGATATGGTTTGTCGTTTGGAGAGAGATATGGCTTGTCCTTACTATTGTAGCTTCTATATCGATTACGAATGAAAGAAACCATAAACGCAGACAGGAGTAGAGAAATATTTATTTATTTTGTTGGTCGTCAATGATGACTTATTTCACTAGAGTTGGTGATAGAGCAATGGATGGAAGCAGTAACATCACGTGCTTGATAAATGTAAAAAAACTATATATCTGCATAGATAGAAAAGTTTCCTAAACAAAAACAAAATCGGTGGCCAATTAAGATATAGAAATTATAACCACTGGTTAATAATATTTCTTTATATGTGTTCAAATGACTGACAAAATTATTGCGAGGTTTTGCGGTAATCACTTTTAGCTGTCCAGCACAACCATCTCTTCAACTAGTTACTTTTTTTTCCCCATATTGGTGTGGCCCCGGGGTTATAAAAAGAAATCCTGATCCAGTCTTAATAGAAGTTGTGAAAGCTACATTTTTGTGTTAATAAGAGAGATAAAGTCGGATAACCGAGGATGATCGATTTAACTTGTTTATTCCTTCCATGTGTTCATTCAGATTTCAGTATTTTTTTTCTTCTTTCTATGCATACACACACGTATGCAGACTACATACTTACACATATATGCTTTTGCACAACTGCATCGCGTACACACGCACATATATCTGTGTATGCATGCATGCATGTATGTATAAAGCTAAGGTACAAGCTATTAAAAGTGATGTCGGAAAAATTCGTTCTTATGGGATGTTGTTATTTAAACCCCCAAGTAAGCCCTGACTGAGCTGACATATGATCAAAGGTATTTAAGCTATGACCAACCCGTTTGTGTATATTTACATATATATAACTACATAACCCAATGCGTTCTTCATTTTTTTTTTCTTATGAAAGGAGAGTGTGATTTGAGGGAATGTTTGGCTGTTATTTCTAGCCGGTCGAGCAACTACGTAGAGGAGGCTCCCTCGTTGAAGAAGAGCTAGTGGTAGCTACTAGCGACCATAAGCAGCGCTATGGCCGCCCGCTTAACACACCCTTTTTCTATGGTACTAATGACTGACATACCTTTATAGTCACACTGACGCCTAATTACCTACTTAAAACAGGCCTGTATTTATTTCCATGTCATGACTCGTTCACTAATACGACTGAAATAAATACTTAGTTAACTTCCATATAGTTTTGTGTTGGTAAAGTCTGATGACTGAAATTAGCATTGATGAGATTTTTTTCTTTTTCCCTACTGGCCACCACCGAACCATGATACCTGTTAAACTGAGCTCCCTTCGCTATCACATATTTCTTTCTTTT
>NC_043013.1:46399686-46429686 GCF_006345805.1 Octopus sinensis | reverse complement strand
TGCATTGTATGCGGGAGGGGTAGGGGTCCTATTTAAAAACGCTTGCTATGACCCCTTAAACAATTTTCTACGGGTTATATTACAACTTTACGAACTTCCTTGTTCCTGGTTTTCTTACTCTTCTTAGATGGTGTTGAAGTGTAAAAACAAGAAGTAGCAATATGGATAGTGTATGTGAGAGTATGCGCTCCGAAACATATGTCGAATGGTTAAGAATTTTACGTTGCAACCATGGGGTCGCAGGTTCGATCCCTTCGCGTCTTGGGCAAATATAGCTTATACAACCATAAACAACTGCTTCACGTGATCATTAATTTTACATTTGTTCATAAAATTATTGGGGTACTTCCCTCTATTTACTATATGCTAATCTTAAAAACCGCGGCCTTTTCAGACAGATGAAGTGACCGACACAAACTGTTTGCATATAAAATCTAGGAATGAAACAATAAAATTTTGAGACTTTTCTAAAATTCAGCATATAACTTGGCCGTAGCTGTTGTCTCAATTCCTACAATAAAGCATGGTTTCTTTAAGACCACTGTTTTAGAGGCGGAAGTAAAACAATTTGGATAATATACAAAAAAGAGTATATATTTCTATGTAGATAGACTTCAAATATAAGCCGTTCTTATGAGCAAACATTGCACACGGCAACACACATACAAGGGAAGCTGCTTATTATAATCATATATAATGTTATCAGAGGGTTATTTGTTATTAAAATTAGCAGGTTCAGAATTAGATTTTGGATATTGTTATGTCCTCTGTTTAATGTTATCAGCTAGCTGTTAATATCTGATAGGTTGTGCTTCAGAATGGTGCCAGAGAGCTGCTTTCATTGTTTGTGTGTATACATACATACACACATACAAGTGTGTGTGTATATATATATATATATATATATAATATATATATATATATATATATATACATACATGAACGTATTTGTATGTACATATATGTGTATATATATCTGCATATTTAAACACATACATATATCTGAATAAATGAATGGAATTCACAAAACTCTTTATGGAGAACCACTACAACCGTTTCAACTCATGGACCCATAGCTTGCAGGTGAGATGCTGTACAATCGTCATGCATTATAGGTGCAGATGTGTCTCCTGAAAAAAGTACTTTGTCTTTTTACTTGCCTTTTCACTTATTTGTATAACAATACATTTTAGTTAGTGTAGTAGTCAATCCATCTCCATAATGAACTCACACAGAAAGGAAATTTTGAAGTAAATCCATCGGCAAATACCTCCAAATTGTTGTCGACATCAGGTAGCCAAATCTTATGAACAAACTTTAAACAACATACTACCAGGTGTCTACTGGAATATAGATTTAAACATATGTATGTTTATCACAAATTTGCAGAGCTGTTAATAATTCACATAGATTTCTTTGTGGAATTGGATTTGGTTCATTGTGTTCTGTGTTTAGATCCTGGCAACATCAATTTTGCCTTTTCATGTCCTGGGGTCTTTTCTACTCCTTCCATCTCTCTCTCTCTCTCTCTCTCTCATTCAAATAAAGTAGCTTTGGTCAGGCTTTGTGCTAGCTGTAAATATCACAAGACACTCTCCATTTCTTAACATCACCTATATAGATCTAATAGGACTTGAAGATTCAAGCCTGTGCAAGCAATATATATATGTATATATATCTGTGTGTGTGTGTGTGTGTACTTTTTTGCCAGTTTCAGTCTTTGGACTGTGGCCATGCTGGAACACTGTCTTGTTGGGTTTAGTTGAGGAAACCTACCACAGTACTTATTTTAAGTTTGGTACTTAAACTGATACCAGTTGCCAATTAGTGGTGGGTGGGGTGAGAGAGAGAGAAGCACAAAGACATGAGTGATGTTAGCTTGTAGATATAATGTAAAATTATAAAATTGATGATGATTATAGTGATACTGTGTGTGTGTGTGTGTGTAAATATATGTATATATATATATATATATATATATATATATATATATATATATACACACACACATACAATATGCATATGTATATATATATATGTGTGTGTGTGTATCTATAAATAGATTTCTATATGTATATGGGGATTGAATGGCGGTGCCCCAGCATGGCCACAGCTCATGAGCTGAAACTAGATGAAAATGAAAATGAAAAATATATATATATATATGTAGTGTTAAGTTTAGTTAATGTTGTTCCTCTCAAAACACAAAGGTTTGTGTTATAGGACAAGGCAGGTTTAACAAATAGACGAGATACAAAACTATTTTCTCTGTGTGATCAACATTTACAGTGTGTGCGTGTCTGTTTGTGAGATAATGCCTGTTAGCTAGTCCCTAAATATAAAACATTGATATCTTGACCAGGTTGTGTCCTTCATTCGTGAGGTTGAAGAGATGGGTTGTTAGATAAACCATATGCTGAAGTTTTATGCTTGTTCTTTACAAAAAGCCATAGTCAAAATAGTAAAAACTAAAGAGCTGATTTAATCAACAGAAGACGACTTCTTAGCCTTTCTGCTTGCAAATTGATTGTTATAACACACTTCAACCAAACAGCCATCTCTTTCTTGTTTACACCAAGTGATAATAATGTGTATTGCGATAATCACACTTTCAGTTTAGTAGAGATTGGTGAAGGCCCAATGTAAGAGAGGAATTATTATGATATAAAATTGCAACGTGCATAGATAAATATATTTGTTTGCATGGATCTTTTCGGTTTGAACGGCAGTTTTTTTCTAGCGGCGTCATATGAAATTGTCACCCATAATTATGACCCTAGTATCGATCTTATTGCATTTCAATCTGTTTTAGGGTTAGGGTGAGGGGTGGGGGGAGGGTATCTTTTTTTCTTCACAAATGTAAATAAACCCAATCTGTTTCTTAAACGATGGACATATTCATACATCACAGAATGTTTTTTTTTACCTCAATAGACATCATTGATTGGTTGAAATTGCAGAAATTGAAGAAAAAAAACAACAACAAATATCTTACAAACTATAGAATTTTCTCAATAAAGCCAAGAGAAAAAGATGTTTTTTATAAACACATTCTACCAGTATACGAAGTTTAAAATTTTTTAGTTACCTAGACATTATGTTAAAAACTGCCGTTCAAACCGAAAAGATCCGTTTGCATTAACTGAGATTGGTCACTATCGAGCCAACATAAGAAATATGACTAAGTCACAGACCTTGCTAGAACACACACACATGACTTCACTGCCTGCTGCTCTGTAATTATCACTTGTGAACAATGGCTAAAAAAAAGGCTAAAAAATTATGGATGGAAAATATAACAAACCTGGAAGGGGCCACCTACCCTGTCGTGAAAAAAGTTACATTCTTGAGACGTAAAGAAAAGAAAAAACAGTTAATAAAAAAACAGTATGGTCACAGCTGGAATGTCTTTGATCATGCTAGATCTGGACTTACTTTACAAAGACAACTGCAACTTCCTGATGAAGTGCAAGCACTGGTTACCTGACTCGGTCACTAAGACAATCCCGAAGTGTTACAACCGAAAGCTGCATGAATAATAATGATTGCAGCTATATTGAAGTTTTAAAGGCGGCGAGCTGGCAGAAACGTTAGCACGCCGGGCGAAATGCATAGCCGTATTTCGTCTGCCGTTACGTTCTGAGTTCAAATTCCGCCGAGTTCCACTTTGCCTTTCATCATTTCGGGGGGGTCGATAAATTCAGTACCAATTACACACTGGGGATCGATATAATCGACTTAATCCGTTTTTCTGTCCTTGTTTATCCCCACTGTGTTTAGCCCCTTGTGGGTAGTAAAGAAATATATATTGAAATTTTTACACTGGTTACCATAGTCGAACTGGTCACTGGCGTCGCTTTTTACCAATCTCCTTCTTTTACTCTTGTGACCTCACTTTTTTTATTAGAATTTCTTTCTCTTCTTTTCTCTCCTCTTCCCAGTCTGTCTTATACAGCTTCCTCACAGTATCTATCTATTCCTGTATCATTCATTCTTGTGAAATCACCGTTATTTTACATGAAAGCACACACAAACACACTAATACACGACGTATGTCTGTATATGTAATATAAAATATATATAAACATTTGCATTTATGTATGTATGTGTATGCTCATTGCAGGCTAGCACGATGATGATGATATTTGTTTATATAAATTACATATATGTGTATATGTATGTATATATAGATATGCTTGTGTGTCTGTAATATATATGTGTGTACGTATGTATAGCATCATCATCATTTTAAAGTCCTTCTTACTATGCATGTGTGGGTCGGATGGAGTTCATTCAGGTATATTTTCAATGGCCACATGCTCTCCAAACACACACTCATTGTGCTTATACATACACACAAGCATGTACACTCACTTAAACACACACAAATATACATAAGAATTCTCACTGCTCGCAAATCTCAAGAAATGGTAAGCAATCACAAAGTATTTAAGTAGAGTAAAAACAGAATCTTTTACATTTATTTGGAAATATTTACAATGTTTATTGGGTTCATCAATGTAGAGAAATTTTAGTTTTGATAATTTAATCCTCGGATACGTGGCATTGATTGATCGACTGATTGATTTTTTTCCTTTTTGTTTAGTTTACTTATAAATTTTTGTTCTTGTTTTTGGAAAGGGATAAAGCCAATGTAAGACAAAGAACCTGGCAGAGGTTCAACAATCTCTGTAGACACACGTTATACATACATATATGTGTGTGTGTATGAATATGAATATATGCATGTATATAAATTGTGCATGTGTGTTTATATTAGAACATATTTGTATTAGGTCTCATTCTCTCTCTTTCATGCTCTCTGTCTCAACTCCAGACATATATATATATATATATATGTATGTATACACACACAGTCCAACCCATGCTAGCATGGAAAGCAGACGTTAAACGATGATGATGATATATATGTGGAATGTTGAGACATTTAGCAGATATGTGTTTATGTTTGTGTGTATACACATATGTTCATACATATGTATTTATGTATGTGTATATATATATATATATGTGTGTATATATATATATATATGTGTGTATATATATATGTGTGTGTGTATATATATATATATATGTATGTTAAATGATGATGATGATGATGATATATATATATACACAGTGAAATTTATATGTTTGTGCATATATATATGTTTTAATTTTTAATCACCAGAAGTGATTGAAGAGCTATATACATATATATGTATATATATATATTTATACACACATGTAGTTTTTTTTTTTATCAAGCCTATATATATTTATATGCATATTGATGTATATATTTATACACAGATACATGCATATGCATTGTTATACATAGAAATTTCATCTTAATCTATAGCAAAGACATTTGTTTACAGTTACCAAACAATGTCAACACATAGAGATATGGACACACACACACACATGCACACACACACGGATGATAACCTTTTATTTATATATGTCCATGAAATCCACACATGAAATCTTAACTCGGCCTCAGTCTCCAGTCGAAGGTAAAATACTTGCCGAAAGGACTGAACTCAAACCACATGGTTTGAAAAGGAAGTTTTAATTATAGGGAGGGTGACGTCATCTGTTGTGGCTTAGCAGTTTTCGAAGTGTCACACACACATGAACCAACACACAGACACAAACACATGCACGTGTATGTACACACACATATATACACATATACACATATACACTCACATGTATATGATGGTTATTTTATTTAGATCTCATCTCCTTTTTCTGCTCTTAAGGCTTTAGTCAGCCCAAGGATATACATTTATCTGTGTGTAGGTATATGGTACATGTGTACATGTATATATATAAAGATGTATATCAAAATATTATATATATGTATATAATATACATTTATGTGCTTACTCCGGTATATATATATATATATATAGTACAAAGTAAGATAGGGATTATGAAGGTAACCCACTATGGAATATCAGTTATCCAATATACTGCTGGTATATATATATATATATATGAACACACATGTATAATGATTTATATATACATATTTATAAGGATTTATACCTATACACACATGTATATATATATGTATCTAATATATATATATACATACATACACAAGTGCAGGTATAAATGTGTGTGTTTGTATATATATATATATTATATCATATATACATACATACACACATATATACATCTGTGTAAATGTATATATATATATATATATATATTATATTATATATACATACATACATACACACATCTGTGTAAATGTATATATATATATATATATATGTGTGTGTTTGTGTGTATTTTATGCTTGAGCCTATAGCCATCACTTGCCAGCAAGTGTTAATTGCTCACATGCACCATGCTATCATTAATTGCCGTACATACCTGTGTAGTTGCAGGGAGATGTGGAAACAGTCTCGGTCCTCTCTGCTCTGTCTCCTTTCAGCTGTAGTAACATTGAAGATATTGTATAGGTGGAGAGCGACAAGGCTTCACCAGCACCAGGCTTCTGTTTGTTGTCGGGTGCGTTGATTGAAGCCACTTGAAATGAAGTACCTTGAGGAATAATGTGATGCACCGTCTGGTCCATGATATTATGATCGTGAACTTAAACACCTTCGTGGTTATTGAAAAATATACATCTATAAGTGTGTGTGTGTGTGTGTGTACATATCTAAACACATAAACAAATAAATATATATATTTACACACACACATGAAAATAATGTATATATTCATATATATATATATATATATATTCAAAATGTGACCTCGTGTGTACCGTTGGCGATTTTTTTTCCTCCGTCTTCCCTTCTTTGGATCTTTCCTTTACCTATGTTTCTGATGAAGAGCTCCGCTCGAAACATTAAACCCTCCTTATTTCCTTCTTTCCTGAGCATCCAATAACACCATACTTGTTCCACATCCTCACGTTGTTGTGTTTTCATGTTTGCATTAACTATATATATATACATACATACACACATCTGTATAAATGTATATATATATACATACATACACATGTATGCAGATTTTTTCTTCTAGTTTTTTCTTATTTTTCTCACTCTCCAACATCCTTGTTTTTACAATATATCTAATGTATATACAGAGTCTGAAAGATTATTTGGAAGATACATGGTGTATTTTATAAATACGCCTATTACAAGTATCATAAAAGCATGAAACTTATAGTAGCTCTTTCAGTACGTGTATTAAATTAAAACTTATCTCTCATTGGATGGAGTACTTTTTCTGTTCATTCTGCATACGTTGGATCTATCTATCTATCTATCTATCTATCTATATATATATATATATATATATATATATAAATACAAAATGGGACAAGAACGCAAAACATTCAGAAGACGATACAAAAAACACAGACTGGTCATTTGAAGCCTTCAATCTTCAGTCAAGAACCGGATCATCCTTGCAATTTCGGCTGGTTATACTCGAGATTGCTCCAATCTGGCCAGCCCCAAGGAAAAACTAAGCTGAGAGCATTAGATTCCTTGGAAAAAAGCTTTGAATGTATACTAAACAAGGACGGAAAAATGGACGATGTTACATAGATATAGATATAACGTGCATGAGTGTGTGTGTGTACATGCAGAAATATATGTGTATGGGTCTGTGCTGACTGCAAATCTGGAATTGCAATCTCTCTCTTTCTCTCTCTCTATGAATTCTAGTTCTTCAGACCTCAGAATTCTTTGTTATGAAATTGCATATTATTTTCTTCCGCCCTCTTGTAGACTGCATTAAGATCATGCTGTTAATGTACAGCATCATCATCAGTGTTCTGAATTGCCTCATCAATATTGCTACTGGGATTACTTGTACATATACCTGACCGTGTGTCTGACAGAGCACCCATTAGTAGCATTGGTCCCAAAAAGGGTTCGAGAGGAACTCGACTCAAAATCAGCATTTCCGTTGGAAAGGCACCATTTGCTGCCACCCTCTGACTTGTGTGCTTCTTAAAACATTACATAACCACTCTCTTAATTTCTGAACTAATTGGAAGTCCCAGCATCCTACACACCATTATTGTTCTTTGCAAAAACCACAGGGTGGCTGTGTGGTAAGTAGCTTGCTTACCAACGACATGGTTCGGGGTTCAGTCCCACTGCATGGCACCTTGGGCAAATGTCTTCTACTATAGCCTTGGGCTGGCCAAAGCCTTGTCGGTGGATTTGATAAATGGAAACTGAAAGAAGCCTGTCATATATATATGTGTTTATGTGTCTTTATGTTTGTGTTTGTCCCCCCACCAATACTTGACAACTGGTGCCGGTGTGCTTACATCCCCATAACTTAGGAGTTCTGCAAAAGAAACCAATAGAATAAGTACTAGGTTTTTAAAAGAAATAAATCTAGGAGTTGATACATTCAACTAAAATTCCTCAAGGTAGTGCTCCGACATGGCCACAGTCTAATGACTGGAACAAATAAAAGATATAATGAATGATTAAACAGCTCTTTCAATATCCAGTCATAGTGCTGCAGGGTTTGAGTAAGGCAGCTTCTTTCTGGGCTTTGCTGAGTGTTTGACTCTATTACTTTGGTGATATGAAGTCAGAGTAGGACATATTGTACCTTCCTTCATCTTTTTCAGAGATTTCTTAATTACCAAGAAGCTTTGGGGAAGTTTCTAGTGTGGTTTAGCTAAAATTTGTTTATATACCACTTTTAGGAGGATTGCTGGGAATCCACCAGGGCCCAGTTTAAGCTCATTTTATCTCTGGTTGATATTATATCTACCTCATTTATGTCATGTAACAATGGTTGGCATCTTCCAATGAAGAGTTGTTGTATCAAAGATCTCTTCTGGTTTATTTACTTGCACATGTCCTGTGGGAAAGTGTAAACAACTTTTTAACTGCTCATTCAGTATTTCACTTATCCTTTTGGTGTTTGCTCTTAACGAGTTGTCTTTTTGGAATAATGGCCATATTTTGTGATGCACACTGGCCATTTCTTTAACAAATGTGTTGTTTGTATATATTTTCTATAGCCGAGTTTCTCTGATATCACCCTTTCATGACAGTGCCTGATTTTCTTCTTTATATTGTCAGATTGCTTGTTGTTTGTTTATTGTCTGAATACTAAGTATTCAGATTTCCTTGCCACATGTAGAACTTATTTATTTACATTGTTTTGAATTAACTGTGCATTATCTCACAGTTTCAAACTTTCGATGATTGTCATTGTTTATTTCTAGAATGGCATTGTAGAATATGTGTGAGAGGCCAAATCTGGCAGGTTTGAACACAAAACAAGTGAAATACCTGGCTGGATATGGTCAGTTTCAATGCTAAAGGGTTAAGTGATATGTCAACTTTGTTCTCTCCCATAAGAACTTGTGTCATTGACACGAATAATTCAAGCATTGTTTCATTGCATTGCATCAAGAAATTTCTTGCCAGTCCTTAAACAAGGACCTCTTCTGGACTGATTTCCAATCAGTTTTGTGAATGTTTTGGCTGGATAACTGAGTGTATATTTGTGGTTTCCCTTGGACCATACATTGTAAGTTCTATTAGGTTGTGGATCAAGAAGATTGTCGCATTATAGGTGAGTTCCATGTTCTTTATGAAGCAGAGACTGTGCATGTATTTGCTCCTGGTGGGCTGAAACATAATTTGTTCCATGAACAACATGTTAGAGAGTTCAGGTAGATCTGTTTGTTTTTGTTCATGCAATGACATTCCCAAGAGAATTTGATATTCAGGTCATTCAGTGTTAGAGAATTTGGTTGGTAGAAACAGAAAACAGCCTCTTGTACATGCACACACGTGTGTTTGTGTGCACACACACATGCTTTTCTGTTTGTGCCCCCTTTTCTTGATATTACATGGTAGAGTGTCATTATCATATAAGCAGTAATCTGTTTCCAGTTATCTATGCAAACATGTCCAGTCATATGGAAATATTACTTTGCTCAGAAACAAGTGAGTGTTGTCGACAGGAAGGGCATTCAGCTGTAGAAAATGAATTCCACCTGACCTAAGCATATTTATTGAAAAGTGGATGTTAAAAACAGTGACGATTATATATATAGATAGATAGCTATGTGGTAAGGCTTCAACAAATAGAAAATGGTGAAATAAATTAAAGTTTTGGTCCCAAAAATCTGGGTAGCTGTATTTCACAAGACTTAAAGTTTTCATTATAACATCATTTATATATATGTCCTGTCTTTTACTGTTTATATTTTGTACTGTCTTTATTGTCCTGGTTTTGTAACCATTTTTACCCCTCCGCGAAAAAATCTCAAATTTTATTTAATTTGCCCTTTGTGGGAAGGAATGTTTCAACAAAGTCGTGTCTCGCCTTTACCTTCGATACGCGGAGTAGATGAAACAGATGCGACTGAAGAAGGGGAATTTTCCTTGTGTTGTATGTCCTGTACTCTATTTTTTCGTTGTTTAAGAAAAATGTCCATTTCCTTGGTTTTGTGTTTATGTTTTCGTTTCTCATTGTGTTCGACGTTTGGTGTCCTGTACCCATATATGCATGTATATATACATGTAGATGTAGGTACGTACATATATGTATGTATATATGCATATGTTTTATTTATTAATTTGTTATTATATATATATATATATTGATATATTTGGAGAGAGTCAAAATTAATAAAGCCTATAAACGTATTCATCAGTTGTTGTTTGACTATATTTCATTTTCTTTCTTTTCTCAAAGCAGTCAATGTTTTCCTCTGTCCTCAAGGTATCTTTTATAACACAAGTCTAGTATACAGTTTGCCTTTAAATGCTTGGTCTTTTTAGTTTTCAACTGATTTTTCTCTTGTTACATCTAACGAGAGCTAACGATGTTTTCGTTTAATTACTTCCGAACATCTGTGTGTGTGTGTTTTGGTTGTTTATAGTTGCTTTTGGAATTATGTTATTCAAGTATTGTTCTTGTTGTGGTAGGCATTTCAACTTATTCTTCATGGCTAAGTTTGCATCTTATGCTTGTATAGCGTCTGTTATCGAGCATTAGGTTGGGTCTTTTGGGTATCAGAAAAGAATTCTTGCTTCCAGCATTTTGCATTGGGCCATTGTGTTTGATTTTAAGTTTTCTGCCACATAGTGCTTTTCCTAAATTTACAGGTTCGTTCACCTCTGGGTCTAGCACCAATGAACATCACATCTTGGAATTTGTTTTTGTCATACCAGGAATTTTCCTTGCCCAGCTTTTCCCTTTTGAATCTGTTCCAGAATTTTCTCCAGTACATGGGGCACACTCCATTAGAATGCTGATGATAGTTTCAAACATTTCTCTAGCAATTTGTCTACCCTGATCTGATCTAATTGGTTGTATCCAGGGAGATGTATGTGATAGCTGAAATTCTGTACATATACATGAAATATGTTTCCCATAATCTTTCCTTGGTCCACTGTCAAGATGTTTATTTTTGCATTTGTTGACAAAACAGAGCTCTGGAGTGCCAGCTGTTTATTTGCCATAAGTTTCATATAATATGGGTGGACAAGCTGTTTCTTGCCACTATATAATTTCTAGCTAAAGATCCTTATCTAGAACTGGTAACCTTTTGTTGGGGTGTTTGGATCGGTAATTAATGGTAGCTTTAAGGCATTCATCGATGGACATTGCTATATGCTGGATCTTTTCTATATAAGTGTACATCTCTATAGGTATGGATTTCTCTGTTTGGTACTGTTTGAATACTTTATTCCACCCTACCATGAAGATGTTGGCTACATCATCAGCAATGGCTGCACCTGTCTCTTGATTATATCCCGAAAGTAATGTGAATACAGGTACAAATTTTATATTAAGACCTGAATCAGTCGACTCACACATGATGGTGAGGAATTCTCCATTTTGTATTACTATCAGGACAACCCTTATATTTTTCATAGATGCTGTGACATGGATCACCGCTGATGTTCCTGATGCCTTAAGGGATTCCATCCCGGGTCTTTCAATATCAGATCCCCTTGTTTAGTTAACACAGTCAAGGCTGATCAAGTACCGGCTTGGATCCCAGCAGTAACGTACGGACCTACTCTCTCTACCCAGCTCTAATAGTAGAAATACTTGCAGCTTCTGCAATGGAATGTATGGCCACTCCTTGCTGCACTAGTAATTCCAGTGCCGTCAGAGCTTTGCAGCCTACTTTAATTGGCTGCTGCATGCCCACAAGCCTCAGCTTATGCACTGATCAACTGGCTCCTGGTATTTGGCTGGCTTTCTCATAAACCTGCTCCATGGTTTTTCTTAAGGCACAGTCAGCTCATTCATGTGTGTGTGAGAATATGTTTATAATTATGTGTGTGTGTGTGTGTGTCTCCTTCTGTAGAAGAGCATAGGCTCGAAATGTAAAAGACTTTTTCTATTCCTGAGCATTATACTAATACATCTGTTTGTTTTGTACACCACCTGTCTTCGTCTTTTCGTAAACTCTCTCTATATATATATGTGTGTGTGTGTGTATATAAGTATGTATATAAATATATGTGCATATATCTATAAATCATGGAGTGATGTGTCTGTATTGTTTTTATGTCAACTTATATATAACAATTTACCATCAAACTTAAGGATTACTTTTTGTACAGTACATGTCCATAAAATGTCTACAAAGAAAGAGTTGACAGTACCTTTGAAGTTTTGGCTTGCTTACCTTTGTCAGACTGTGCAAAAGCAAAGTAAGTCTAAACTTCAATCTTTGTCATTCTTTCCCATGACAAATTTTAATATAGTAAAAACAAGACTGGAGAGTTATTTTTATAATTACTTATATAATTTCAGAAGTAACTCTCCTGTCTTGGGTTTTTATTTTTTTTTTTGATGTTTACTCTGTGGCTTTTGTATCTATGGAGACCAGTAACAAGAAAGTTTGATGAAAGAAGATACGTTTTCTTCACAGATTTTTCTTTTGTAATGTAACCGCATACACGAAATTCTATATACTGGTTATATATTATATGCACTTTTTATTCACACTATATCAAAATATCTAAGATTTTACTAACACATACACACATATATATAAAAACTATCAACTGTCTTTCTCTCTCTCCTACCACACATATACAATATTCCCTCCAATGTTATTCTATGCATATTCTGTATCTTCCAAACATATACCAATACCACTTCTGACATCATCCCAAAGACATTTCTCTTCTCCTTTATATACATATATAACCTACTCATCCCTAGCTCATTTTCTACCTCCCACACCCAAATAGGATCCCTTTTTTGCCCTACCCTCCCTATTGTAACACCTACCCTTCTTTTCCTACATCATGCTTCTCATTGGATCTAACCACCATTCTGTATAACCAACTCATTCATCTGCACCTGTACCAATCTCATTTGCTGCATAAAATCCTCCCTCTGCAACTTCCAACATGCTGAAGACAGACTGAATAACACTTGTCTAACCACATTACCAAATATCTACATGATATCTATCTTGACTGTACATGTGTAGCCCTACACTAATTCCCCAGAGTTTTTCACCAACATGAACAAGAACTCACTTTCAGTCTTCAAACTTTCATCCCTAATGTGCCCAGCTATATTTCCTTTAGCACAAACCCTATCACTGCACACTCACATACATATACATCCAGTCAAACATAGACCTTGATATGCATAGACATTTGACCAACTATATACACACACAGTACCACTCTTTCTACTCTCACACAATGAGACTCACACATTCAATATCACTCCCATCCACAAACTAAACAATCACAGTACACATATATACTCAAAATATAACACAGATAATTGCATACAATATGAATGTTATACACATATAGCTACACCCTAGCTTTCTGAACACAACTAACACATACATGCTCATGTGCACAAACATGCATATACATTTATATATATATATATATATATATATATATTATATATATATATATATATATATATACACATATATATAGATAGATAGATGCATTTTATTGCTTATTTTGTGAATCATCATTTAATGTCCATTTTCCATGCATGCATGGGTTGGTGGTTTGATAGCAGCTGACCAACCAGACAGCTGTTTAGGCTCCAGTTGTCAGTTTTGGCATGGTTTCAATGGTTGGATGCCCCTCCTAGTGCCAGCTATTTTACAGAGTGTACTGGGTGCTTTTTACATGACGCTGGCATAATATGTATTTGTACACACATTGTAATAACTATACCCACAACTAAACATTAGTAATTACTAACATGATAAAAAAACCCCACTTACACATGTATTGAGTCATCCCATAAATAATGCAGCTTTTTCAATTGCATGAACTAAAAGTCAGAGAGAGATGGGATAAACTACCTACATCAAAAGCAGGTAGTAATTTTATCTTGTCCTTATTCTTAGTGCAAGTTTTGAAGAGTGCAGTTCCATTTTAACAGTTATTTTTTCAAAGCTATAATGGAAGTGACAAAGGAGCATATTCAGCATATTTTGATTATGAGTTCAATAAAAGCAACGACGCACCGGAAAGTGTGAGGAATATTAATGCAGTATATGCGGATTAAACAATAAGCTTAAGCCAATGTCAACAGTGGTTCCAGAAATTCCGAGTGGGAAACTGCTGCCTAAAAGACGAGCCTGTCCTAGATGATCTGTAGAGCTCGATGAGGACATCCTGGTGGAACAAAATCCCATTGTAACTGTTGAGGAACTAGCAGAGAAGCTCAAATTTGGTCATTCAACCATTTATCGACACCTGCGCTAGGAGAAAAACAACCACCTTTGGTTTGAAGACAAAAGGTGTTTTTCTATCAGGATAATGCTCAGCCACATACAGTAAGGATGATATTCCAAAGGCTGGAGTAGTTTGAATGGGAAACGATGCCCCACCCATCATATTTGCTGGACATTGCCCCATCTGATTATCATTTATTCCGTAGTCTTCAAAATTATTTGGGCAGAAAAAATACAAATTCTGTAGACAGAGTCAGAACAGTACTGGTGGAGTGTTTTTCATCACAGGCAAGTGAATTTTAGAAGAGGGACCTTGCAGATAGATAGAAGAGTATAGTAGAAAATGAAGGAGACTATATTTTAGATAAAAAAAAGAACTTTGTTTATCTTAATTTTGTAAAATAAAAGAAGTATTAAAAAACCTCACTATTTATAAGATGACCCAATATATACATGCGCATTCAAACATGCTTAATTTCTGCAGTTACTTCCTCTGTTGTCCATGTATAAAGGAACCTCTTTCCTTCTGCGTCACTCTTGGTTCTTAAAACTCTGCAATTTTAAATATAACAATGTAGAACAATTCATATCTCTCTTTCCATTCACATTTTCTTTTCTTTCTCCAATTCTTTCCTTCTAACTAAATTTAAGAGGCTTGAGCTTGAAATTTCAGAGACTTATCTGTATTCCTGATCTCTCATTCAGTGCTAAACTCCTCTCTCCTTGTTTTCACTGTGTCTTCTTTGTTGTTGTTCTCACCATTAATTTGAACACACACACACACACTCACACGTTTTGCAAACATCTATTTATACTGGGAGGTGAATAAATGAAAGAAAGCAGCATCCAACACATGTAGTTGTCTCGTTTCATATGACTTAAAATTTTGTACTGGGGAAGATAAATTTCGATGGCAGATGGGCATATAAATATACATACCTATTTCTTTACTAACCACAAGGGGCTAAACACAGAGAGGACAAACAAGGACAGACAAACGGATTAAGTCGATTATATCGACCCCAGTGCATAACTGGTACTTATTTAATCGACTCCAAAAGGATGAGAGGCAAAGTCGACCGCAGCGGAATTTGAACTCAGAACATAACGGTAGACGAAATACAGATACACATTTCGCCCGGTGTGCTAACATTTCTGCCAGCTCACCGCCTTAAATATACATATCAACAGTGTCGAGGGGGGCCTTCAATGGTCTGTTGTAACCATGTGAATAGTTTGTTAAAATAGCAACCAGATAATTCTATGCATGTTTCCATGTGTTAGCAGAGACAGTTTGGTGGTGGTGTCTGGTGGTTGTTGACCTGTAAAGTTTGAAATTTTTTTTTGTGACATCAGGTACTGGAGGTGAAAGGGAAAAAGCTGTTCCACATGCTGAGGTATAAATGGTCTGGTGGTATCAGGTTACATATCAGCTTCTGTTTTGTGCATAGTTTTCTAGTGAGAATTGTTTACTTTGAAATTGTGCTTGGGGCAGCTACGGCTAAGGTAATCTTTCCAAGGTATCAACAACCAATGAAAAAAAATGTATGTAAAGTATGTGTTTGTGTGTATATGTATATATATATATATGTGTGTGTATGTGTGAAGGTACATGGCTCAGCAGTTAGAGTGTCGGGCTCACAATCAAGAGGTCGTGAGTTCAATTACTAGACTGGGTTGTATGTTGTGTTCTTGAGCAAGACACTTTATTTCACGTGGCTCCAGTTCACTCAGCTGCAGAAATGAGTTGCGATGTCACTGGTGCCAAGTTGTATCGGCCCCTTTGCTTTTCCTTTGGATAAAATCGGTGGCATGGAAAGATACTGCTGGTGTGCAGGGGTGACTGCTGGCCTTCCATAAACAACCTTACCCGGACTTTTGCCTCAGAGGAGAACTTTCTAGGTGCAATCAAAGGGGGAGGGATCTTATCCTTTACCTTATGTATAAATAAAATTTCATTTTATATTATGTTTGTTGTATTCTTTTACTGTCTTTTTGGTGAAGTTTAAACATCATGAAAACAGCTTTTATCACTTCTGTCCATGTCTTCCTCTTCCTCCATCATATTTTCCTTCCACTTGGTCATCCTGGCACTTCAATCATCCTCCATGTGCATCACACATCCACACCAACTCATCCTTTGTCGTTGCACATTATGACTCTTCAGCTACTTAAGTCTTCTCTCTTGGCTCATCAGTCCCGTGTCCTCGACACTTGCTAACTTTACACACATGCAGCCCAGCAAGCTTGCTTCATTCCTTCATAAACTTCACACATGCTGTGCATTATGTGTCCCTATTCCACAGCTATGCAACAGTGCACTTCATACTCTTCCATTCACTCAAAGAGAGTATTCTCTCGTTGCTAGCTTTTCCTGCCTGCCCTTATTCTGGCTATTGTGCATTTTCTCTCACAGCTGATTAAGTCCACCAAAGCACACACGAATATCATAACATTCTTTAATGAATATCATGCCAAGTTGTGTTCAGGACTGTGGAGTCAAAACAAAAATCTTTGACTCCACCTCCTGTACTATTGGCACCTCTGACTCCGACTCTTTATGTAATTAAATGATTGTGGTCTACATATCTCATAAAGCCTATGAACACACCTGTACTTTGACTAAGCCTGTATTTTATAACTGGTTTATATTAAAGAACAAAGATATTGTGAGTCGGAGTCGGTATAGTTTTACCGACTCTGATTCCAGCTTCCTTTTAATTGTTTCCGACCCCAACTCCACAGCCCTGGCTGTGTTGCTTTTTCCTTGACAATATTGCATCAAGTATAATGCATTGCAACAGACGAAACACACGCATGGCTTTGACCCGAGGTACCTGCATACAGTTGCTGAAATGAAGCCACTTACTTTTGAGGAAATACTGCTTATCCAGTGCAGTGTTGCCAAGGATGAAACTCATCCCACATGATAGTATTCTAAAGCAATAGTTCCCAAAGTGGGCAGTACTGCCCCTTTGTGTGTGTGGTGTGGGGGGGGGGGGTTGAAGAAAAGTGGGATGAAAACAGGGTGGCTAAAATGGGGTGATGTAAAATAAAAACACTAATAGGTTAATGAGTTTTATGTTTTATTTGTGAAATACAGTTGTTTTGAATTTGCTGCAGAAAGTGGTCCATATTTGTGGTGGGTAGGGTAATGGGGCGCTAGGAATGTGGCCTGGGTGCCAAGGGGGCGGCAGCCTGAAAATGTTCGGAACTACTGTTACAAGGGAATTTATGATAAAGATTAGAAGAGAGAAAGCTTACCCAACACATGTACTTCTTTATGGCCAGGGACAGGAAAAAAAAAAAAAAAATCAGAGGTCTGTCATGTTTTGTTGACTCAAAGACCAAGGAATTGCTCTACCAAATATAACATTCTCAACAGCCTGAGACACTGCCCATGTTGCAGCATACAGAGAATACCAATCTGAATAAATGTATTAATGCACACAAATATGCATGTTTATACTTACCGTTTGTATTTCAGTTTTGGGATGGGTATACCACATTCCTGTGTGATGTTAGAGGTAGCCAAAACGGTCGGACGAAGGAAAGGCACCAGATGTTCAGTGCTTCGTCAGAAGATCAGCATCGAAATCATGTGATTGTGAAAGCACTCACTGTTTATTCATAAGACATTGGTTGGACTGACATATATAAATATATATATATATCATCATTATCATCATCATCGTTTAACGTCCGCTTTCCATGCTGGCATGGGTTGGACAGTTTGACTGAGGGCTGGCGGGCCAGAAGGCTGCACCAGGCTCCAATGTGATCTGGCAAAGTTTCTTACAGCTGGATGCCCTTCCTATATATTTTATTCTTTTATTTGTTTCAGTCATTTGACTGTGGTCATGCTGGAGCACTGCCTTTAGTCGAACAAATCAATCCCAGGACTTATTCTTTGTAAGCCTAGTACTTATTTTATCGGTCTCTATTGCTGAACCGCTAAGGTACGGGGACATGAACACACCAACATTGGTTGTTAAGTGATGGTGGGGGGACAAACAGACACAAATATATATATATATATATATATATATATACCACGGGCTTCTTTCAGTTTCCATCTACCTGATCCACTCACAAGGCTTTTTGTTGGCCCACAGGTACAGTAGAAGACATTTGCCCAAGGTGCTACGCAGCAGGACTGAACCTGGAGCCATTTGGTTGGGCAGTAAACTTTGTACCACACAGCCAGCCACAAACATTTATATTTACATACATACACACATACCTATATGTATATATATATATATATATATATATATATATATAAAACCTTGTGACAGCATATCCTTCTGATCAGAGGAACGTTGGTGACCTGGTCATCTAGCCAGTATGACAGCATCGTTCAAAAGCACTGCAAAGCACATTGTGACTAGCAATGTATAACCTTATCCGATAGTCCGGTGGATCACATGATACCAATATCATGATATATATATATATATATGGGCGGGTGTATATATGTTTTCATTAGCATAATGATCCTCCCAAAATACATACATATTACATATATGCTTTTCCTAAACCTACTCAGTTACAAGCTGTGACATTGCAGTCATTTGCCTTGTGCCTTGTCAACAGACCGTCAGACTGTTTTGTACTGTCTAGAGACTTGCAGAATAAAATATACTCTTTTTTGACAAACTTTTAAGGATTAGCAATGGGGAGGATATCCAGCTGTTAAGTATTGTCTCAATAATATATTTGTCTAACCCATCCTGGCTTGGGAAAATGGATGTAAAGGTAAAAGT
Organism: Octopus sinensis; assembly: GCF_006345805.1. Taxonomy (NCBI): domain Eukaryota; kingdom Metazoa; phylum Mollusca; class Cephalopoda; order Octopoda; family Octopodidae; genus Octopus; species Octopus sinensis. Next base: position 46,410,210 of record NC_043013.1, on the reverse strand, counting down.
GATTAAGACCTACGGCCATTTATATATATATATATATATATATATATATATTTATAAAATATTAGAAAAAAACCCACCTTTTATCAATTCAAAATGAATAATCAAATTACACCATCTAGAAAATTACATATAATAGATGGTGTAATTATTCATTTTGAATTGATAAAAGGTGGTTTTTTTTCTAATATTTTATATATATTATATTGTATGGAATTTGATTTAGCATTTCTAAATTGAATTCTTTTTCCTTGTAAGTCTGGATTTTATTCCCTCAAATAATAATTATACATATATATATGTGACCTCGTCTGTATCACTAGCGATTTTTTTCCCCTGTCTTCCCTTCTCGGGATCTATTCTTCTCCTATGTTTCCGACGAAGAGCTCCGCTCGAAACGTCAAACCTTCCTTCTTCCCTTCTTTCCTGAGCGTCCAATAATACTTTATTTGTTCCACGTCCTTGCGTTGTTGTCTTTTTGTTTTCTTGTTTGGATTAACTATATATATATATATATATATATGTGTGTGTGTGTGTGTGTGTGTGTGTGGACATGTATATAGATAATTATATATATATGTACATTATAAAGACATTCCATAATTTTGAATTCCCTTATATATAAATATGTTAGCATATGTCTCTGATCACTGTATAAGGTATGTAAAAATGTATATTGTTCCTAAGAATATAATTACCACCACCACCATCATCATCTCTTGAGTAATTCTGACTAGTTTACATTCTGCATATAACTAAGTTATATTTGGGTCAAATTTCACTGTAGTACTTCTTCGTTACTAGTCACTCCTTACTCTTAGCTTTATTTATCAAAATGTTGACCTTTGTATTCCATCCAGACTTTGCCTCCATAGCCACCCCACTTCTCCTGCCCTTCTCCACCCTGTCGCTTCTTTTGCTCTCCACCCAACTGCTCCAGCTACCCTATCTTTAGCTCCTTCTTATTCATTCTTATTTCCTTCCCCACTCACTCCTCAACTTCCCTCCCTCTCTTCCTTATTTACCACTCACTTTCTTCTTTGCTGTTTCATTCCATCAACACACTTTTGTATCATTTCCTCCCCAGCTCCTTCTTCTATAACAAAAACAATATGAATTGATGCAGTTTCACAGCTACTGAAATGGCAACTTCTCTGATGAAGCTTAATAAACTGTTACTTTACTGAAACAACAGGGACCATGCTGCAAGAACACAAATAGACCCGTTTATGAAATATTCTGTATTCAGCATTAACCCTTTAGTATTTAAACTGGCCATATCTGGCCAAAATATTTAATCTGTTTTATGTTCAAACTGACCAGATCCAGGCTCTCACACCTACCCTACAATGTTATTCTACATTAAGTAATTACACCATCAAGATCTTGAAGATATGAGATAATGCATGATTAATTCAAATCAATGGGAATCAATAAGCATTATGTTTGATTGAATAATCTGAACACTAAAGGGTTAAGTTCTTTCATAATTATGGACTAACAACAATCAAACCAGAATTTTTCATCATATCAACATATGTGAGTGTATGCATATGTATGTGCATACCTCTACTTGTATGTGTGTCTGTATGGTTCTATGTATGTATGCATGCATTTATATATTAAAGGATATTAAAGCACTCCCTCAACCCAAAGAATATCCTTAACTCCAGGACAGAAGTCTTTGGACCTTGCTTGTACTTCAGGAAATGCCTGTTGGTGTCCTGGGATCCACACAATAGTAGGTTCAATTATGAGTAGCGGCCAATAGGAGACAATGTTCCATTGTTGACATAGAGTCACAAAGTATTTTCTTCCTCCATTTCCTAGAGAGGTCATAGGCCTAGAGTCTGAAGAAATGCTGTAAAGATGTGCTTTAGGGATATGAAACCCAGGGTAACCCCATAGACCTACCATATTTATCTTTACCTATATATATATGCTCCTCAGCTAGGGATCAATGCTAGATGTGTCAAAACAATTGTGATTAATAAATTCTCATATACCCCATCTTCCATCTTTCATTTACCGTCTCTCCTTGTTTTTTCTGTGTCCCTTTCTGTAGAAGAGCGTAGGCTTGAAACGTAAAAGACTTTTTCTATTCCTGAGCGTTATACTAATACATCTGTTTGTTTTGTACACCACCTGTCTTCGTCTTGTTTTTTTCGTAAACTCTCCCTTATATATATATATATATATATATATATATATATAAGCAACTCTATGCTATTTATTGAGGGGCCAATATATGTCTGATGAGGGGTCAACAGACCATAAAACTGTCTGTCAGGGGACTCCTCTCTTCTACACAACAGGTGTATAAAACGGATGTTTGATGTCTTATTAAACCACAGTAAGGTTTTACTAAATTTAAATTTTATTCACTGCATCTAATTTATACTGTATTGTGCATAAATAGATATTGTTTTAATTAATGACAAGCCTTCAAAAAAGTGCAACTATGCAAATTAGGTTAGCCACCACAGTGGTAGCCTTAGTCATGACTGCTTTATATGCAGCTGATCTATATTAGGGATGTGCTCTCTAGAGAGCCTACAAATTGTTAAATATGATTACTTTCAGGCTGTATAATATTAAAATTATGTGTGTCTGTGTGTAGCTATGTATGTATGTGTATGTAGCTATGTGTGTGTTTTTGTGTGTACATATCTAAATGTGTGTATATTTGTATGATTTTGGATATATGATATACATGTACATATATGCATCATTTCACTTTTAAGGTAGCGAGGTGGCAGAATAGTTAGAGCTTCAGAAAATTGCTTTGCATCTATTTTTGTGGCAGTGCTCCAGCAAGGCCACATACTCTAGTGGAAACCAGTAATGGAAGTAATAAAATATATCACGTGACCACGTGACCGACCAGACCATCAGATGTTTTTTACACATCGCTGGTCACAATGCGTTCGCATTGTTTTAGCCTTTGAATGGCGCCACCCCGCTGGCTAAGCGAGTAGGCCAAAAAGAATAGCGAGAAGGAAAAAGAAAGAGGTGGAGAAGAGTGGTGAAAGAGTACAGCAGGGATCACCACCACCCCCTGCCAGAGCGTCGTGGAGCTTTTTAGGTGTTTTCGCTCAATAAACACTCACAACGCCCCGGTCTGGGGATCGAAACCGCGATCCTACGACCGCGAGTCCGCTGCCCTAACCACTGGGCCATTGCGCCTCCACAATAAAATATATATATATGTTTATATAATATGTATGTATGTATGTACAGAAGGTAAGGTGGTTGATGTCAATAAAGGTATAAGAAAAGGGAGAAAGGGGAGAGTTGAGTTGCAGTGCTTCGGAGTAAGAGGAGAAGATCTGATGCAATTATTTGTTTTCTAAAGCATCGTCAAAGGAAGGAGGGAGGGAGAAGCAGTTGAATACAGGTTAATGGTAAAGAAGAGGGTATGAACTTATCTAACGATTTTTCTCATTTCACAGGTGGCATGGCACAGCGAAGAGAAAGGGTTGATAGAGAGAGATGGGAGGGTTTCAGGTAGACAAGACAGGCAGCAAATGTTGACTTAGCTGATACAAATGAGAGAAAGCCCAGCTGTGAATATAAAAATTATATATATATATATATATATAAAATATATATTTAATATATATATATACAAACCCAAATTGGTGTATGCTCCGACATCTCCAGGTGTTCAAAGAATCTCCTGATCTGAAATATTGCCAACCAGCATTAGCATGTGTGTGTCCATACAAACGTTTGTGTGTACACGTGTGTGTGTGTGAATAAATATATATATATATGTGGTGTGTGTGTGTGTGTGTGTATATATTATTTGCAAACAACTTGAAGATACAAGAGCTACTAGCTGAATGCACCACAGACTAGACACAAGCAGCTTATGGGATCAACCACATTAAAGTGCAGTGAACTCTTCATTGAGAAGAGGCCCCACTTGCTAGATCAACTGGTTACTAGGCTTCACTCAGTATTCTTCTAGCCATTGACCATCATCACTTTTTAACCAATTTCAGTGTATGTATGTATGTATGTATGTATATATATATATGTATATATATATATGTGTGTGTGTATATATGTGTATATATATATATATATTATATATATATATATATATATATATATATATAAAATCTATATTATAATTCTGAAATGCGAAAAGTTTGTTTGTCTGGTTTTGGCATAGAGAACGGATTAAAGGCCACTAGATCGCGTCGGATTGACTCCAAAATTTACGGGGACATGTAAAATGAGGTGAGGATGTGAGTGGGCTAGATTAGAAATCCCTATCTCAAAAGCTGTGGTTACTTGGGCAAAAAATCCCGAAGCAACAGAAAGTAACAACCACGCCCTTACCCGCGCGTAGAGCGGGTCAACTTAAGCTAGTATATATATATATTCAAATATGAATTTGATGCAGTGGTGATGTTGTAAACATTATCAACCATATATACACAATGTCTGTGCTTCGCCTGTTCATTAGAAGGCCTGCAATTTAGCATGGTAGGAACGACTCCCTCAATGTGTTGGATGTTAGTACACCTGAAAGTCATAGACAGGTGATGGGATTTGGGGTGAGTTGTCTCACCTGTTTGTGACTTTCGGGGGTTTTAACATCCAGCACTTTGAGGGAGTTGTCCTCACCACACTAAAATCTCAGCCTACTGGCAAACAAGCCAATCGAATACTTTGACTATGTGTGGTTGATCATGTTTGTGTGTGTGTGTGTCTACATATGCGTATATGTCTGTATGCGTCTGGTTTGTCTCAACACTTCACAAGTTCAGGATTTTTCACGGTATCTAAGGCTTTAAGCAAAAATGAATAAGTCATTACCCCTGGCTGGGATGCTAGTCTCTTGTCAGTTTAACTCCTTGCTGCTGCCAATTCTCATTTTTTTATGAATAGACTGGTGAACATGAAATGAAGTTCCTTGCTCTGTGACACAATGGGCTGCCTGGTCTGTGAACGACACTGAAGAAATTATGATCACGATGTCAACACTCTAATCTAAGTCATGCTTTCAACATAAATACACACACAGAGCTGGCAAGTTGGCTGCACCCTTAGCATGCCAGGAAAATTGCTTAGCAGCATTTCGTCCTTCTTTACATTCTGAGTTAAAATTCCATTGAGGCCGACTTAGCTTTTCATCCTTTTGGGGTCAATAAAATAAGTACCTGCTTAGTATTTGGGTTGATGTAAGTGACCTGTGCCTCCCCCTGAAATAGCTGGTTTTGTGCCATTTGTGTGTATTTATATTTGCTTCGTGTTACACATACTCCACTTAATAATAACACGGAACGAATATAAATACACACCTACAAATACACGCGTGTGTGTTTGTGTGTGTATATTATTCTTCAACTTCCTTTAGAATAAAATCTTAAAATAAACATAATTCCATATGTATACATGTCTTTATACACACTTAGGTGCACAAATGTGTCTGTGTGTGTGTACATATGAAATTGAGGTGATAAAGGAATAAACATTTATCATATGAACTTCATTAGCTTATAGCTGTTTCTGCTATAAGACACTGTGGGCTCACAGTTGAGTGCCTGAGCATATATACATACATCTATATATATAAAGCTGAAGTTGTCTGTGTGTGTGTGGCAGGTTTGGTATCCTTCAACTAAGACTATTTGCTCCGAGACCTTGCGGTGCAAGTTGACCAAATTTGAGAGTATGATAGAAAAAGGCTTGCTCTTCATTCTGTAGAAGATAAAATTCAAATCGGACCATGTTAAGACCAAAAATTATTTACATCAAAAAGATGCTTTTTTTTCTATGAAAATCCTTATTTTTTAACGATTTTTTTACTGCTGTGTCGCCATTTTTCAGTGTATTTCAACCAGGAAAATGTTCACTTAAAGAGTATAGCAAGCTACATAATGCAAAATTTTTACTTTTCAAGAATTCCAATTCTAAAGGATCGAAACAAACCCAAGCAACGCCGGGCTATACTGCTAGTACACATACATATATATATATATTTATATATATATATATATATATATGCTCATGTATGCAAGTCAGGTGTGTATATGTAATATAAGTATGTAAATATATATATGTGAATATGTACATCTGTGTGTGTGTTATATATATATATATATATATATATATATAGATAGATACAGAGACACAGACGTTCAGGTACTCACATTTATTGTATGTTAATGTTATTAGGTAAATCATGTGACAGGCTGACCAGTTACTATATATATATGTTGTATAAGATTAAAATATTTTGCCTCATTCCAATGACATTGTTGAAAGACCACTTTATAAGAATGCTGCTTTCTTGGCAATCACATATCCATATCTTGATCAAACCCCTACAGTAAAAAGAGAAGAAAAACTGTATTCTTGTTATGAGATGATAGGTAAATGCACACACATATATGTTTACAGTAATAATAATAATAATGATAATAATAATGATGATGATGCTGATAATAATGATGATAAACATGTTTTATGTAATAACATTTGCACATGCAGACACACACAAACATATACATATATATGTATGTATGTACACATGATATATATATAAGTACATATACATATATGCTCATTATATACATATAAATATACATGATCATATGAATAAATATATATATGGACATATATATATTACAAATATATATATGTATAATATATATAAGCATAATATACAGATATATATACAAATATTATATTTATATGTGTGTGTGTATATAATATATGAACATAATATACAGATATATATATATATATATATATATGAATATTATCTATATATCTATTTATCCATATATATATATATATATATATATACGCATATATATATGTATATACTTAATTTAATATATAACCATATACGAAAAGAAAACAATAATTTTGCAACTGCCAATGGTTTTCTTTTTGTTTCCATTTGTTTTTTTCCATTAGAAATCATCGAAACAAGGCCATGAAGGCCACTGATCAGAAAGGGGTTAAAAAAAGAGAAAGGATTTTTGCCAGAAGAGACTCTAAAGACACAGATTCAAGATATGCTGAAAAGATGTATGGGCGACATAGGTGCGTGCACCTGTCTACATATGTTTCTATGTGTCTGTGCGTGTGTGTGTGTCCGTATGTATGTATGTATGTGTGTGTGTGTGTATATATATATATATATATCTGTATATAGTATTGCATCCAGTGATGTCTTTGTTTTTACATTCATGTATGTATGTGTGGTATGGTTTGGTTTGGTGTGGTGTGTTTATTTTAAAAAGGATGCAAACGCTAGATGTAAATACAAGAATTGTTGTAAAATTGTGGAGTAGAATATTCATTTTGAAAAAAAATTTACTTCCAGTTCTCACAAAGGAAGGGCTAGATTTTCCAACTTTGAGAGGGCTCGGAAAGCCGGCCTTTAGCAGAACATCCAAGCCACTTTCAATAATAATAATAATATAATAATAATAATAATAATAATAATATTAATAATTATTTCAAATTTTGGCACAAGGCCAGCCATATCAGGTGGTTAAGGGTAATGATTTTCAACTAGCAAAAACACCTCAGATAACCTTCATTTTTATTGCGTGTTTGTGTGTTTTTATGTATGTGTGTGTGTGTGTGTGTAAGTTTATGTGTTGAAATATCTACTCTTTATGTAAATTCACATATAAGTATGTTTGTATGCTTATAAGTATCGTGTGCATGTATAATTAGAAATACACCCGTGTGCACTCACACATCTATATTGCATATATATATGTATGTATAAGTATATATATATGTATATATGTATACACACACACGTATATGTATTGAAATGTGTGTGTATGTATCAAACATATAAATGCGTATGAGTAGAATAAAAAAAGAAAACAGTACTCAATACTAAAATAGAGTGTAATATATAGTGTATCAGATTTTATTGCAAGCCGAAAACTTTCTCAAATTGCTTCACATCCCGATTTTCGCCGGATCGGATAATAATGTGAAGCTCGGAGTAACATTTTGCGGTTTTATTTTTCGCTTGCAATAAATGACCCACCACCGCCACCGCATACACGCAACGAAACACGCAACCCCCCCTCTCTCTCTCTCACTCTCTCTCTCTCATAAATGGGTTTTTTTTTTGGTGCACGTGGAAGAGATGTTACTATTAGATTGTTGGTTTGCATGTCCTGTCTTGAGTTTTCCCAGGCATTTTGATGTATAGTTTTTAGTTGGCCGATATTCCAAAATCTTCCTAACTCGTGTTTGTTACTGTAGAGAAGTTCCAGGTACATAGAAGGTACCTTCTCATCTAACTATTATAAACATCCTCATAGTATATACTTACTTATTTTTGCGTCTGATTCCTGGACGACGGAGATTTTATCCACTTGGCACCAGGTGTATATATGTCTTAGTATGTATGTTTACGTATATATGTATATATACATATATATATGTTGCTGTATGTATGTATGTTTATATATTTGTTTGTGTGCGTATGTGTCTTTGATTATATGTGTATGTGCATATTTGTACCTGTATAAATATTTGATAATGATACGTGCACGCATTTATGTATGTATATGTAATATCAACCTGCATGTGTGTCCATGTGTCGATTATATGCAACCATATATATACCTATATATATATACCTATATATATATACCTATATATATATATATATATACCTATATATATATTATATATATATATATTATATATATATATGCGAGATATTTGTTGTGTATCGTGTTTGTATGTGTATAGTTAAGAATATGTATGAAAATATGCTTGTGTTTATATGTACGTGTATGTGTGTTTGTATGTATGTGTATATATATATATATATATATAATTGTGGATGCTTATGTTTAGCTAGTGTCTGCTGTCTTGGTGTAACCGTATTTGCCCAGGTTTTAATGCCAGTTGCACAGATTAAAATACAAGCATTTATAACAACACATAAACATTACAAAAAAAAAAAAAAATGTTGTAATACCTGTCGTATAACCTGTCTTATTTATTTCTTATGACGACCCGTATTTTTTTCCCCTCCCTTCTTGTGTCTGTCATGCATGTCTATAAACAGCACTGTTAGTGTTAAGTCTTGTATCTATCTACGTTGATATAATTTCCCCCCCCCCAATTCTTTCACTAAAAATACTCCTACATACACACATATCATACGATTACGAACTAACTGCAGCAACATACTCTCTGAAAAGAAAAAAAAAGAAAGAAAGAATGATAGAAAAAAAGCCGGGGTGCGGTTGGATACGTTACACTTCCAGTCTCTCTCCTTCCCCCCCCATCTCTCTTTCTTTCTCTCTCTCTCTCACTCACATCTTCATTCCTTTCTCTTGTGCCCACAGCATCTATACTTTCACTTTCGTAACGTATTTGGCTCCTTCCAAGCGTTTACATACACATACACGCACGCACGCACACGCACATCCCCTCTGTCTCTCATATACACACACACACACGCATGCACACACACATCCTCTGTCTTCATATACACATACAACACACGCACGCATGCACACACACATCCTCTGTCTTTCATATACACATACACACACGCACGCATGCACACACACATCCTCTCTGTCTTTCATATACACATACACACACACACGCACGCATGCACACACACATCCTCTCTGTCTCTCATATACACATACACGCACGCACGCATGCACACACACATCCTCTCTGTCTCTCATATACACATACACACACACACGCACGCATGCACACACACATCCTCTCTGTCTTTCATATACACATACACACACACACGCACGCATGCACACACACATCCTCTCTGTCTCTCATATACACATACACACACGCACGCATGCACACACACATCCTCTGTCTTTCATATACACATACACACACGCACGCATGCACACACACATCCTCTGTCTTTCATATACACATACACACACGCACGCATGCACACACACATCCTCTGTCTTTCATATACACATACACACACGCACGCATGCACACACACATCCTCTGTCTTTCATATACACATACACACACGCACGCATGCACACACACATCCTCTCTGTCTTTCATATACACATACACACACACACGCACGCATGCACACACACATCCTCTCTGTCTTTCATATACACATACACACACACACACGCACGCATGCACACACACATCCTCTCTGTCTCTCATATACACACACACACACGCACGCATGCACACACACATCCTCTCTGTCTTTCATATACACATACACACACACACGCACGCATGCACACACACATCCTCTCTGTCTCTCATATACACACACACACACGCACGCATGCACACACACATCTTCTCTGTCTCTCATACACACACACACACTTCTCAGCCGCATGTTCATTCATGCACACTAGCGACTCTCCCCCCCCCGCTCCCCGCACACATTCACGAAGTATATCCACTTTTTATGTTCAACACGCATACATACACACCTCCCTGCTTCACTCACAACCCTTTAATAATAAACACGCACACACACACACA
>NC_043013.1:46382186-46394686 GCF_006345805.1 Octopus sinensis | reverse complement strand
TTTTCCATAAGCGCAGGAGTGGCTGTGTGGTAAGTAGCTTGCTTACCAACCACACAGTTCTGGGTTCAGTCCCACTGCGTGGCACCTTGGGCAAGTGTCTTCTGCTATAGTCTCAGGCCGACCAAAGCCTTGTGAGCGGATTTGATAGAAAGAAGCCTGTTGTATATATGTATATATATATATATATATATGTTTGTGTGTCTGTGTTTGTCTCCCCAACATCGCTGGTGTGTTTACATCCCCGTGACTTAGCGATTCGGCAAAAAGAGTCCAATAGAATAAGTACTAGGCTTACAAAGAATAAGTCCTGGGGTCGATTTGCTCGACTAAAGGCGGTGCTCCAGCATGGCCACAGTCAAACGACTGAAACAAGTAAAAGAGTAGGACCCTTGACACACTACTGTAGATCCCCAGACTTTCCCCTTCCTATATGGACCCCAGGTGAGAACCACTGGCATCAAGCACTCTGTCCAGTTCTCTGCCTGTTAGCTACCCACAGTGATTATAGCATATTGAATTATAAATTCCGCCGAGGTCGACTTTGCCTTTCATCCTTTCGGGGTTGATAAATTAAGTACCAGTAATGCACTGGGGTCGATGTAATCGACTTAATCCGTTTGTCTGTCCTTGTTTGTCCCCTCTGTGTTTAACCCCTCGTGGGTAGTAAAGAAATATATAGCATATCGAATTAATTGATACTTTTTTTTATGACCCCTTCATAGCTGATAAGCAAAAATCAACACCCGTGAAACGTGAACTTGGAGGGTCGATGTTAGACTGTGTGAATTTAAACTGAAATACTCTGCTGTTATTTCTGCCATGTCTTGTTTTGGCCTGTTTTTAAACGACTTTTGGTTAGTTGTCTTGTTAGGAGATAAATCAAAGAAGTCCTACCTTAACTGTGAGAAGTTGTCACTGGTGCACGCGCGCGCACACACATGCACACACACACACACACACACCTGGTGTGGAGGAGTTCACTGATGCTGGCTGCACACAGAGCCAGCTGTTGTAGTCGCTGCTGAGCTGAATTAACCAACACACAAACACAAATACTCTCTCTCTCTCTCGCTCTCTCTCTCTCTCTCTCTCTCTCTCTCTCTCTCTCTCTCTCTCATACATTGACCACCTACTGGTAGTAGTAGTATTAGTAGTAGTGGTTGTAATGGTGGTTGCGATGACGGTTGTTGTGATGGCAACGACGAAGGTGGTGCTAACGGCGATATGGGTGATGAAGGCGGAAGTGATGTTACCGATAGATGTGGAGGTGGGTGTTTTTGTAGTGGTGGGGGAAGCGTTTGCTGACGATCATAGATTTTTTTTTGTTATTGTTTAACCCCCAGATCAGCCCTAATCGGTTAAATTTTTAATCTAAAGCATTCCAACCGTGACCATCCTGTTCTTTTTTTCTTTCTAACCTTGACGCACATCTGACAACGTTATCCAATATGCTTTTATGTTTCTTTTAAGCGGATACAATGTTTGAGAGAACTTTGAGTGTTATTTCTAGCAGATCAAATTATCATGCAGAGGCTCCTTTTGACTCATGGCTGTTATGATGGTAGTAGTGTTGACCATTACCACCATTTCAACCGGACATATGGTCAAGAACCATTCCAGCCGTGATTATCACATTTTATTTTCCTTATCCTATATGCGTCTTTTGCTGTGGTGTGATTCGAAGAATATTTGGCTGCTATTTCTAGCACTTCGAGTGGTCCCCCCCATAAAGATTTGGTTGTAATGGTTGATGATGATGATGATGATGAAAGGAAGGATACTATAGTGATGTTTGTGGTCGTTATTGAGTGAGCTTGTTTTGTTGGGATGCGATGTTGTGGCGGTGATGACGATGTTGATGATGATGATGATAATAATTGTGGTTGTGGTAGTGTAGTGATATAGAAGTTATAGAGCTGTTGTTGTTGATGATGATGATGATGATGGTAGTCATGTTACATTCTGACCGTAGTAACGCTGGTGATGGTAGTTACTAATGGTAACGGTACGGACAGTCACAGATGTGCAGTGGTGGTGGTGGAGGTGGGCGCGTGGTAGTGCAAGGTGACGCGCGGGATGGTGGTGAGGAGGAAGGAAAAGGAAGAAGAAAAAAAACAGTGAGAAACGGGGGGAATGGAGAGAAAGATGGGAGAGACTGAAAGAAAGAGGGGAGGACGGGAGAGAAGGATAGATAGGAGACAGAGAGAGAGAGAGATAGGAGAGAGAGAGAGAGAGAGAGATAGGAGAGAGAGAGAGAGAGAGATAAAGAGAGAACGTGGGGAGTCGGAGATGGGAGAAACTGAAAGAGAGGAGGACAGGAGAGAGATAGATAGATAGGAGACAGAGAGAGAGAGAGAGATAGGAGACAGAGAGAGAACGTGGGGAGTCGGAGATGGGAGAAACTGAAAGAAAGAGAGGAGGACGGGAGAGAGAGAGAGAGAGATAGGAGACAGAGAGAGAGGGAGAACGTGGGGAGTCGGAGATGGGAGAAACTGAAAGAGAGGAGGACAGGAGAGAGATAGATAGATAGGAGACAGAGGAGAGAGAGAGAGAGAGATAGGAGACAGAGAGAGAACGTGGGGAGTCGGAGATGGGAGAAACTGAAAGAAAGAGAGGAGGACGGGAGAGAGAGAGAGAGAGATAGGAGACAGAGAGAGAGGGAGAACGTGGGGAGTCGGAGATGGGAGTGCTGTGCAAAGCAGCCTCGATCTGGCGTGGCAGGAGGGAAAGACACAGAGAGAGAGAGAGAGAGTGAGAGAATAGCGTGTTGGAGGAAGAGAAAAAAGAGAGGGAGGGTGTATAGAGCGAATGAACGAGCGAGCAAGAGATAGACAGAGAGAGAGAGAAGAGAGAGTGTGAGTGAGTGAGGGAGACGCTGGTGTCTCAAGTGGAGTACTAGAGAAGAAAAACGACGCTTCATCCAGCTCTCCTTCTCATGGCAGAAAACTATCGTAAACTTACTTCAACTGGCTTGTGATGCAATCGTCACCAGATCGCCACACGTCATTTGCAGCGAGGAAACTTTTCACTCAATATTCCAATCACTTTGAGAATTGGAATTTTAATTCCTGGTACGTGTGTGTGTAGTGTGTTGTCGATGGTGCTGCGGCACCCCCTCACTCTCTCTTTCACTCCCTCCTTCACACACTCTCTCTCTCTCTCTCTCCTTCACTCTCTTTCTGTCTCTGTCTCTCTTTCTGTCTCTCTCTCTCTCTCTCTCTCCACTCTTATATCAATCTATCACACTCTCCTAACTCCCTCCTCCCTTTCTCCACACGTTCTTGCATCTATCGCTCTCACACTCATCTATGTATATACATATATGTATATTAATCTCAAGTGTTTCACGTATATATATCGATTTCTTTTATCTCTCTTGTATCTACCTGTATATTTATCCTCCACACACATCAGTCTCTCTCTCTCTCTCTCACACACATACACACCTATATCTTCATATCCTACACACACACACACACGACTTTCTCTCTCACTCACATCTATCTCTATATCTCTCTCTTTCTCACACACATACATCTTTACACACATATCCCTCTCTTTCTTTCATACACACACACACACGTCTTTCTCTCTCTCTCTCTTACTCACTCACATCTCTCTCTCTTTCTCATACATACATCCATCCATACATACACCCATACATCCATACATATATACATACATATCCCTCTCTTTCTTTCCTACACACACACGTGTCTTTCTCTTTCTCTTTTTCTCTTTCTCTCTCATCAATTCGTTTATGGCTTATCTTTGACCATCTCTTATTTTTCTCATTTTGTCGTTTTGTTTCCTCTCCATGAACTTGCTTCTTCAATAATAACAATAACAATAACAACAACAATAATAATAATAATGATAACAACTACAAACAATAACAGAGCTACATAATGATGATTTTTCTTGTAACAAACACATACGCAACAGAACTAAAAAAGAAGAAATATACACACACACACACACACATACAACAATAACAACAAATTAATGTGTCCAAAATCCAAAAATCCCCCAAAAATCCCAAATTTCCAAGTTTTCCATGCTTTTTTGTTTTTCCAGTTCACATTCATAACAGAGATTACACAGTGAATAAACATCCGCCCCATCATCTCACACCGAAATCTTTTCTTGGCTGAGCAAGACAGACACACATACACACAGCACACACATATGCCATAGCTGCCTCTTGCATCTATCTATATAATAGCTCATCATCTAATGCAGTGTATATATATATATATATATATAGGCATGCATGCATGTATGTATGTATGTATGTTAGGGTGTACGTCTGAAGATGTTGAATAAATATGCGTGTGTGCTTTATACATATATATTATGCGCTTGTCTACACTATGTGTATGTATGTATGTATGTAATTATATATATATATGTGTGTATATATAGATATATATATATATATACATATATATGTGTATGTGTGTATATAATATATGTATGTATAGAATTGGATATGATCTTTGTGTGTGTGCGTTATATATATATATTATGCGCTTGTCTAGACTATGTGTATGTATGTAATTATATGTGTGTGTGTGTGTGTGTATATATATATAATATGTATATATATGTGTGTGTGTGGTGTATATATATATGTATGTATATATATATATGATCTTTGTGTGTGTGCGTTATATATATATATATTATGCGCTCGTCTACACTATGTGTATGTATGTAATTATATATATATCTATGTGTGTATATATGTATATATATGATCTTGTGTGTGTGTGTGTGTGTGTGCGTAACAGTGGCATCGGATTCGAATGTCCTTTCCAGAAAGCTGCGTTAGTTAAATAAAAACCCCCGATGCATCTCGTGTTGTTCGTATGAAAGTTATGGTGAAGTCGTCCGTTATATACGCATATATATACCTACCTACCTACCTGTCCATAGATCTCAATATACTCACCTACATACACACACACATATGATATATATATAGTACTAAGTAAGATAGGGCTTATGAGGGTGACCCGCTATGGGATATCAGTTATCTTTAAATATATACATATTTAAAGATGTGCGCGCGCGTGTATATTTATATATATATAGATATATATGTGTGTGTGTATGCGTATGTACATGTGTATATACGTGTGTGCATAGACAGTCAAACGTTTTTCTCCATAGTAGTCTGTCATACGACATAGCTCACCACAGTTTTTCTCAAGATAGGTATATATATATATATATAATATATATATATATATATATATATATATATATATATATATATACTCTACCACTGGTATTTGAGTACTCTTTTTTCCACCGTGTTTCACATTATGTGTTTACTCCGGTGTATATATATACCTATATATATATATTATATATATATTATATATAATGTGTAGTTATTACCCTAGCCACAACCAACCACATAGCCCTGACCGAGCAAACCTATGATCAAAGGCACCGCCTTTTTTCCCTTTTTCTTTTCTGTTTGTGTTTAAGACAAGGTGTGATTTGAAGGCAATTTAGCTGCTATTTATTTTTATCTGGTCAGTCAACTGCGTAGGTTTCTTCTCGTCGGATCGTAAGCAATTTATTTATAAACCCTGACTAGGTTTATCTAACCATGTGCTTCTCGAGCAACATGTTAACTCACCGAAATCTTCCCACTACATTATAATATATATGTATGTATGTATATATACACACATATATGCGTGCGTATGTGTGTATATGTATGTATATATATGCATATGCAATACATTTACGGTGTTTTTATTGTTGCCGTTCTCTGCCATATTCCGAAAATGTTGCCAGGGTTACTCAAAACGGTTGGGAGTCATTCGATCAAATATTGTGTTTGGATATACATACACATAGGCGCACAAATCATACAAGAGGAAGTGGCCTTTGTTTATTAAAATATTTCATAAAGGAAGCTTATTGTTCCCATATTATATGTTAATTATTTGGCAAGTGTCATTGACTTAGGAAGTTAGTTCCCAGGGGAGTGGTTCCTGTGTTGCAGTTTTGATTGTTCGGTTGCTTCATCTTTCTTTTGTTTTGGTATTAAAGCCAAGATCTCCCTTCTCACCCGTTCCTAATATACCGAGCCCCCCCCTCTCTAAAGGTCTCGTTTTTGCGGGCGCTGTACTTATATAAAGTTACCCGACCCCGCTGCCATTCGGCTCCTGGTTGTAGTAGTGTCTCTTGACTTCGCCTGAGATAAATGGACGCCACACAGTGTCTCATTATTCCCCCACTCGCTTGTTTATCGATATCAGAATATTTGTGAAACGAATTTACTGAGCGACTAGAAAGAACTTCCAACTGTGGGTACAGTTTCAAACTAAGACGCCAGGAAGAGGTCGGCAAGTTGAAGGCAGACCAAAAACTGCTGCTACCTTGAGATCCATGAGAAGTGGCGTCCCCCGCATGGAACTAATCGATTTTGTCCGTGATATCGAACTGTTCCGTTTGAACATGAACTTATACGAAGAATGTCTTGTCTTCTAACACTTAGCTTCATAATTCTTTCAAGGAAAATAAAAAAAGGTAATACATTCAACTCGAGCAATTCCGTTCGCTACTGAATGTGGCCTTCTGTGAAATACAATAAACACATGAAGATGCGGTTCTGTGGTAGATCTATGTGGTGGTGTTGAATTTTGACATCGTAGCCTGATGTTTGTATATATATATATATATATATATATATATATATATATATATATATATATATAGTGTCCTTTGCTTTTAGGAGAAAAACAGATTTTGTAACTCCCATCCATGCCTTCACCAATAATATTAGTTATGTAAATATAGTGAAATACTATTACTTTATTGCACAAAAGAAAAATAAACTGATATTTATGAGGATGTAATGATTGGATATGTTTAAAGAGCCATAAGTTGGCAGCATTTAAATGTCGTTTTTAAACACCTTTGTTGTAAGGGGTGACATCTATAACATGGTCATTTTACTCTGCATTATTGAATTACTGGTACCTTTATTTAATCTAAGAATGAAGAAAATCGGAATATAAAAATGCTAGTCTTAAACTATTTTAATCTCTCTCACCATAGATGCATATAGTTTTATTTACCTTATGGTAATTGTGTATAAACTAAGCCTATTCTTTCAACTTGAGATCGATAGTTAGACCAACCATGTGGCTTTTTCAGCCTCAACACGACAAGTCATACTTCATGTAGCCCTCAACATCACTCAACTAATCACCTTCATTTTCACCACAACTGATAGCTTTCCTTAGTCTAGCACCTACATGTCCTGCAGTTATTTTGTATTTTTCTTCTTAAATATGGTTTGATTTTAACCTGTACATCGCTTCCAACTTTTCACCTGTGTGTACCTCTGCCTTAGCAAATGCCGATCTCGCTACACTTGCAATATTGTAATTCTTTAACTTATCCTATTTTGATTGATTTTAAAGCATACCTTGGTTCATATCTGGTATTGCTGAACCCCATATAATCTTGACCGAGAAGTCCGTATTTTCAAAGGTACTTCGTCCTTGATAGTCAAGTCTTGATTATCAAAGATGGAACCCCGTTTTGTTTACCTGAAACTATTCGATTGCCCAATCTATCATATTTTATTTAAAGCAATGGGATTTCATTTAAGTGAGGTTTGTCTGCTATTTCTAGCTGCTCGTCTGGCCGCACAGAAGTTGCACCGTTTGCTTTCTTTCTATGTCATCAGATTAGATCCCCTGTGGCCTGATGTTTTACTATACCTAATCTACCTTTCAAAACCAAACAGATTTTAAATATACTCTTAATACTTGCTACACAAAGCAAATGTTTTAATATAGAATAAATTATTAAAATCTAATCGAAGCAAAAAAAGGGGTCTGGGTCATTTCTTCTTGAAGTTAAGATTTAAAACATGTTATCTTTACAAATAATAATTTTCGTAGTTTTTTTTTTCTCCTTAATTCAAATTAAAAGAATATTTATTCTTGTTAAATAGTCTTCCTTATAATATAAATTATTTAGTAACAAGAAAATTAAAATTCTTCAATTTATTTCAATTCCTTTCTACTATAGGGCACAAGGCCTGAAATTTTGGGGGAGAGAGGGGGCTTGTAGATTACATCGATCCCCCAGTGCTTGACTGGTATTTATTTTATCGAATCCAGAAGTATGACAGGCAAAGTCGACCTCGGCGGGATTTGAACTCAGAACGTAAAGACGGACGAAATGCCGCTTAGCATATTGCCCGGCGTGTTAACGATTCCGGTTTATTTACCTCTGTTCTTTCATGTAATTTAGAAAGGATATTTTATTATTTTATCTCCCTACCATCTTACTTACGTGCGATTGCAATTGTCCCCTTAGTACAATTTCTGTTGCCAGTTATATAAATTCATAAGTTCAAAAAACTTTTTCTTTTTCTTTTTTGCTGCTGTTTATTCTCTTGTAAAATTAGTCACTTGGAGTTTTAAAGAAACATTAGCAAGTTTGCCACTAGCCACTGTAAGAAAAAAAAAAAAACAGTGCCAATATATATATTTATTCTACCAACTGTTGAGTCAATTCCTGCTCCACCTTCTTCACCTCAGCTGTCTTCATCTCTTCTTCCCACCAGCCTGCTACTGTTTACTTCAGCAGCTGTTACCTCACAGCTTGATCTGTTTTCTATAGCCACATGTTTTTGAAAAGCGCATGCTCCTTTTTATAATCATTAACATCCTCCCCTCTTTTTTTTTCTTCTTCTTCTCCTTCTTCTTCGTAACGCAATTCTCTTCATTCACACTTGTTTTTTCATTGTTTACACAACTATTATTAGTTTTCTAATTAATTACAGTTTTTGTTCTGCTCATCCACCCACCCCATCCTCACACCCTCACGTAATCATTATAGACCACCAAAAATATTTTGTTTACAATAAGATATATTTTAGAGTGCTTTTGGTCCGCCAGATGAATCGATCGAGATTCGGAGAATAGTTGGAATCATATATCGACTAATTTTATCAAAACTGTAACTGGGAGGTTAAGTTATCCTGGTCTCTACTGCAGAGGTAGGGCAACAATTAGGGTCAACTAACGTGTCCTAGTCATCATTTGGCTGTCCAGCAAACTATGTATTTGTGCCTCGCAGTTTCCCGTTCTTCTGTGCTTAAACTAGCGCCTGGACATTCGTCTAACTAGGTTAGCTGCTACAACACCTGACTGATTGACTCTTTTCTGAAAGGTCACCCATCTAAGTGTCAACCACGTGCTTGTTGTGCCAGCCTGCCTGTCTTGTAGCAGCTGTAAACTAAACAGATATACACAATATGTATTACCGTCTCTCTATAGCCGTTCATTTCTCAACGAATTTCATTGTCTCGGATTTCGGTGGAAGCTAATTATTTAACGACTCTAACACATATTAATGTATGCAGCAGGGCAGATAATCTCTTACACGATATATCATCTAACCTCGGTGCATTGGGGAAAAAAAAAATAATATTGCGAAGTTGGTAGTAGGCCAAGACACACGTGAGAGATGAGGTCGTTGTATGGAGAGCTTTAAAAATGTCCGTTCAGGTAGATAAGCGAGACTACACACACAGAGTTTGGCAAACTTGTTCCAACCCATGTCATCGTGTAGCAGGAGGACACACTTCCACTTGTGGTCACTTAACCTTCCTAATACTAGAAGTCAACTCACCGTCTACTGTCTTAACAAAAACAGAAAGACGTAATAGGTGAGAGGTAGTTTTTGACTGATGAAAACTGGATGGTCACAGCTGGAATGTCTAACTGCTTGATGTGGAGCTTAACAGCAACGTAATGAAACGAAAACTCATTTTAACACTATTATTTATAAGATTTTTAAAATCATTTTATATTTCGAATTTATAAGATTTATTTTACAATTTCTGATATTTATTTATTGAAAAGAAAATAAATAAGTTTTTAAAATGAATTTTATTTTAAAATTTTCATTTCTTCAGTTTGGCTTACTTGAAGCAGATTGTAAATATCGTTATTCTTACCAAACTTGGAATGGAAATAATTCAATTTCTTTTCACATTTAGATTTAACACATCTTTAAATGTGTGAATTTATTTTTCATTCCGATGTTTTGAAGTGTATATTTTTATTCAGTTATAAAGCAGAAGCATTAGTAATATTCCTCAAGACTGAGGTAAAACAGACATTTATTTTCTTACAAACAATAACATTAAATGAGAAAGCCCCTCTCTGTATTACCACTTGATTTGCTAGAAGCAACAGACATGTCTCCTTTACACCACACCCTATCATTTAAAAAAGAAAATACAGTAGGTAATGTAGTCCCAAAAAACAAAACGGGATGGCCTTGGCTCAAATGCCTCTGATCAAAGGTCAGCTCGATTAAGGCTGGCACAAGGCTTAACAACAACCCTTATTGAAAATTTAAGAAAATTTACTCTATTCCAAAAACAAGCTTGGTTTTGTCATTTTGTATGCTTGTCTGTGTCATCATTCTGAAAACCCTACAGCTTTATGAAAAATTTTGGGGTGCCAAGATTGAATTATCAATATAAGGATCAGGTCCTTCATGTTTTATACCCGGTTCATCTATTCTATGTATTTTGCATAAAAATTTCTTTAAAATTGGTCCAAAATTTGATATTGCAAAATTTCTGTTACTCTGTTTATTGAAAATTTTAATTTAAAAATTTCGTTTTTAATTTTTATCTATATTTATCGATATTTTGGCTAAGTTGCCTCAACTGTGGAAATAAAGTAAATTATAGAAAGAAAAAAAAACTTATGTGGAGACACCGGTTGAATGTTATATGGAGCCACAATTTTTCCAAATATGGTTAAAAAGGCAAAATTCATATATATATACTTTTAATAATTTTAATTTGTTTCTACTTCATTTGCAAAGTTAATTGGGGAGGAGCCATAATTGCTGTGTGTGTGTGTATTTGTATTTGTGTGTGTGTGCATGCATGGATGGTGGAGAATAATTGCTTTTTCCAAACAATTCTAATCATATTTCTCAAAATTCTAAAATGATAAATAATTGATTTGATTTTCTGAGATTGGATAAAATAAATAAATCTTACTCAAAATGATTATTTTTTTTTTTTTAATGTTTCTTAAAACATTATCTCTATCTTCAGAAGGAAAATCATGTTTTTCTTTGCAAGAATTCCTCTAAGTAAACAACAGAAAATAGATAAACGGTGCTAATATTATGTAGTTTTAATGCTGCTTCCATCCATCAAATTGTCACCTTCACCAGGAGTCCACAAAAGAGTAGCTGCTGACCCAGTCAATGTAAATTGCTTTTGAATAAATAAATAGAATTTTCCTCTGATATATTCTCCTCAGAACTAGCATTGCCAATTCCTTCAGTGCATAACATATATTAGTTATTTCCCTCCCTGCTCTCGCGTCTACAGCATGCTCCTCCTCTTTAGTATCAGAACAGATACCTCCTCAATCAGTGCAAGTCACAGGTCCCAACTTTCAGCATCTCCTCCTTTCTATCCCTCTCCGTCTCTCTCTGCTATTCTTAGCAGCAGCCTATTGCTTTACTCTCCTGCAAATCTCTTTCAGACTAGCTCTCTTCATTTAATCCATTAATCCTTAAAAGCGCTGCCATTAATGGTAGACCTCTGTCAACTACAGTTGTGATCTCCACTGGAGCTTTCTCATGGAAGGAATTTTACTTTGATGATGAAATTTGAATCTGTTTTTCCTGTAACTGATCCCCAAAGCTTATGGATCACTATCTACAGAGTGGTTCTCGGAGGCAGCGGCCTATGTGAGTGCATTGTGGAACTTAGTTGTTCAAAGATAGGTTCTTTTATTCTTTACGGTTGTTGTTGGCAAGCTACATTCAAAGATCTCCCTCTCCATCTCACTTAGAAGAATTATTTATAGCATCACCTTAAACATTTACTCATATTCTTTCCCATTTTCAGTGTTTATATCTCAATACTTAATCGATGCCTTATTAATGTTGTTACCAGCATTGGATTATGCTAGTTCTCTTTTATTTTAAAGTTTGTTTCGAGATATCTTACATTTTATTTTGTTGTTTGTTTAGTTGATTTAGAAAAATTTTGGATGAACATTTTATTTGTTTATTGTTTATATATTAATTTTTTTCTTTTAATTGTTAGTAATATCTAAATAATTTTCTAACTGATGTTTATATACACAATCATTTTATTACCTGCGACTTCGTTTCTTCAATACCCACTCCTCATACACACACACACACACACACACAGAATACATGAATTGTTTGAGATAAAAGAAATAGCAGCTATGTGTTAGTTTCTTTGATGTTCTCCGACGCCATCAATACTAAACTACTAAAGAACTAGCTAAACTTTAATTTCACCTGTGTTAGCTAGTAAATAAACACTAGCAATTAAACTGAGCAATCCTTGATAAAGCTAGGTTTATAAACCCAGTAAACCTTCTCACAACTTTAAGGATTTGTCAATTTGTGTGCAATTTTTTATCGTAATATTTCAGTGA
>NC_043013.1:46372186-46374686 GCF_006345805.1 Octopus sinensis | reverse complement strand
TCACACACCTTGTACATGCACACACACACACACACTCATATATATATATATGTGTGTGTATATATATATATTTATATAAATAAATGCATTCTATCTTGTATACTATAAGATATATAAAAATATATGCTATATATATATATACATACATACATACATACACACACACACATATGTATATATACACACACATATGTATATACACACACACACCCACATACATATATGGTATGATGAGGTGTGTAAAGCTAAGCGTTGTATAGACACGAAACCCTGGGTAACCCTATGAACTGGCCATAACTAACATTCCTTAAATGTATGTATATTGATATATGGATGTATGTATGTGTATATATGTCGATGTATCCATCTGTCTGTCTATCTGCTTGTATGTATATATATGTGAATGTGTGTGTCCTTGCACTGTTGGGGTTGCAATTTCAAAATCCTGATTTCAATTCCTGGACTGGACAAAGCGTTTTGATCTTGAGCAAGGCACTTCCTTTCATGTTGCTCCAGTTTACTCCAAGGAAAATGACTACCACACAACTGCTGGTGCAATTCTCTCACCATGTGTCCCTACCTTGCGATACTATGCTGGTCCAAGAGTTGGAATTTGATGAGGGTGTCTATGCTGACTTGCCACAACATAACCACCTAAAATAGCTAACAAAGTATGTTACACAAACTACCAAAGAAGGCTTCATGCCGAAGCTTTATACATACATACACATACATATATATAATATAATATATATATATATATATACATATATATATCCAATATATATATATATAATATATATATATAATATATATATATATATATATATAATATATATATACATATATATATATATATATATATATATAATATAATATATATACATAATATATAATATATATATATATATATTATATATATTATATAATATATATAGATATATATATATACATATATATATATATATATATATATATATATACCCTAATATATATATATAATATATATATATACCCATATATATATATGTAAGATACCCAATATATATGTATATATACCCATATATATACCACACATATATATATATACCCGTATATATATATTATATATACATACCATATATTTTTTATATACCTATAGTATACAAGATAGTGTGTGCGTTTATATATAAAAATATATGTATGCATATAATCTTGCATACATATATACAATAAAAATATATAGCATCTGCCATATACAATGCTATCTCATCATCTATTCCTTCCATATTATACAGTATCTATTTCTATCTATCTGTCTATATATATTTATTATATATATATATATATATATCTATATATAATATATATATATTATATATATATAATATATATATATATACACACACACACATACAATATATATATATATACTATGTGTGTGTGTATATATATATATATATATGTACACATATACATATACTTAAAATTTCTATACACACACACACACACACACACACATATATAGAAATGACATTCATATATGCACTTGTGTGTACATATATATGTATGTGCATATGTTCAGGGAGAGAGAGCAAACAGAGAAGAAAGGTGCATAGATATTCATATATGTATATATGTGAATATATATTATGTACACATGTATGGGTATGAATATGAAATCTACACATATACATTTAATGCCAATATAATATTTTCTCAAAAATGTATGTATATATTAATTTAATCTGATGAAATTTTATGAATTTTGTACTATAGCTTATATATATAGCATTGGTAAAAATTAAAAATTTATCTTACCATGTATTTTAGAAATTTGTTATATGAAATATATTGAAGTTTACTCTATGTCTGCCTGGCATTTTAAACTATTAAATGCTATTAACCAGATGCTATACTTGTTGATTTCCTGTATTCTGTAAGAGTGTAAGTTAAAAATCTAAAAATTGCTATTATAATCTTACTAGGGAAATAAATTCTGCCAGTTTTCTAAAGTTTTTCTCCATTGTAACAATAAAATAATCTGAAAATGCCTTCCTGGGTGATAATATGTTTTACATTGTGGTCTTCAATCTGCAGTAATGTTTCAATCACTATGTGGCAAAATTATTATGAAACCCTGTATGTATGTTACATAATATCTTATCCATTATACATAAAAATACCACAATATGGCTATGTTACAGCAGTCCCCTAATATTGTACTGCACCAAATATTTACTGTTGTTTCCACCTATTTAACCATTGTTAATGTTTTCCTACACTCAAAGCTTCCTTCTTTAGAACTGTCATCATGTTAACCTTTTTCCTTTATTGTGGGTTTTCCTTAAACATCAATCAAACCTTTCTCCATAAATAAGAACATAGTATGACTGATCTTAAAATTGTCTCTGGATTCTCTTTCTCCATTTACACCTTAGTACCCTGTGTTTATATTACCTTGTCATTTGTAGAAATGGTATTCATTCTCTATAGATATAGGCTTAAGGGGCTACACGCT
>NC_043013.1:46337186-46367186 GCF_006345805.1 Octopus sinensis | reverse complement strand
TCATCATCATCATCATCATCTCTACTTTCCGTGTTGATGTGGGTTGGATGGGTTGTCAAAGTCTGAGTCATCTCCTGTTGGGATCCGCTGCTTCCCTTCATTCACTGATGCTTATATACATCGTTTGACTCTGTTTCTACGCTTGGATGCTCTTCCTCTTGGCAACCATTTCACAGAGTGCACTGGTTGTGTTCCACATGCTACCAACGCCAGACATGTGGAAGGGAGAGGCCTCAGCACTCTCAGCACCCTCTGCTCAGTTTGCCAATTAGTTTGCCGCGTGGACTGGGTGCAGTTTGTAGTGTGAGCACTTCAGAGATGGTCTCTCTCTCTCTCTCTCATCTGGTTTCTTTGAATGAGTACAAGTTGGTAGATAGCACCTTTGCAGGAAGAGTGGTGTTATACACAGGACAAATGTGTGTGTAACTGGATATAATATTTCTCTCTCTCTACTTATATATATATATGTATGTAATTATATATATATATATACAGTGTGTGTCTGGATATGATATCTGTCTCCCTTTCTCCTCTCTCTATATAAATACACACACACACACGCGCACTTATGTGCTTATATATATACATACATGTCTATATATGTGAGTATATATATATATGTGTGTGTATGTATATATATGTATATATACAGTGTGCAATAATGAGTAAATTGTCATTATCTGCATTTAATTTCGCACATTGTTTTCTTTTGATTTTGTTGACTATATAGTATAGTAGGGTCAGTTGGGCACCATATGTGAGCAAAACAGCACAGTGACACAATTTACTCTGCCACATATCTGGAGACAACATGCTGTATTGCTTGTCATTTGTGCCAGAAGCTCCAATACGAACAAATGGTGAACACACGAAAAATTCTTTGGCTTACCGTATCCCCAAAACTTGTACCAAGAGTGATAAAAGTCAAATATCCAGTCAACATCATGGTGTTTGGAGTGATCATCATCTTCCCACATGGCTTCAGACTCTACACAGAGGCCTACATCAAGTGCCTGGAAGAGGTACTGCTGCCCTGGGTCAAGAGGGTGGCTGCTGGAAGATCCTATGTCTGGCAACAGGACTCTGCATCATGCTACACAAGCAGGAGAACCCAGTCATGGCTGTTGGTCAATTTCTGCGACCACATCACCCCTAACATCTGGCCACCTAACTGTCCAGACTGCAAACTCCTTGATTATTATGTGTGAGATACAGTTGAGTAAGAGGCCAACAAAACTCCTTGTAACACCAAAGATGAACTGATGGCAAGGATTGTGGCAGCATTCACCAACTTCAACAAGACAACTGTCCAGAAGAATTGCAGGAGATTCTGAAGTTGCCTGGAGGCCGTGACTGAAGCCATTGGCGATTTTATTGAATAAATTTACTCTTTAGTATTTTAAGATATTTTAAATGTAATTTGGATAAATATATCCGTTAAAATGAGATGTCAGTGTTATTTTCATTTAGACAACAATGTATTCGATGCACCATGTATATATATATATATATATACACACACATATACATATATGTATATACATATTTGTGTACATATGTACATGTCTATATATGTGTGTGTATATATATATACATACATACATACGTACATACATACATACATACATACATATCTATATGTGTATACATATGTGTGTATATATGCATGTGTGTGTTGTGTCTATATACGTGTATCTATAGGTACCTGTCTCTCAGTGCAATTGTGTATCTTTTATCTCTCTTTCCCTCGGTGTGTGTGTGTGTATGTATGTATGAATGCAATTTCTTTCTGAATTAAAATTATTCTCTTGAAATTTAAACTCGTCATGTTATGTAAATTACAATGATCTGGGTTTTTTCTTTTTTTTTTTCCCCCATTTAAAAATTTGAATTTTTCCCAGGAACCACATTTAACCGTACATGTTTTCTCTCTTGTGTTTAGGGTTTTAGTTTTAAAACTAATTACATTCTATCAGTTTTATAGTTATTATCTGAGAGAGAGAGAGTTATTCAAGTCGGTTCTAGAGAGCTTTCTAACCATTATCCCAAACTACCTTTTATTTATATTCATATTGATGCGGTGCTTCAATGCTTATGCACCTTGTAGATTTTTATATTCATTACCAGAGTTGAACCCACTAAACTTTATTGATTGCCGTTCTGGGTTCAGTGTTATCATTGAGGCAGCTATTAACCTAAACTCCAATAAGGTGTCTCTCGCCACTGATTAAATTAGTAAAATTGAGAGTCGTGCCTCAAAATTTCTCCTTACTTTCTTTTGACTTCTTGTAGATATTTGTTCTTTTTTTCTGATTTCCAGTTCTTTAAAAATTCTCAGAATTTATACTGGAAAATTTTGGTTTTTGTTCATGCATTTTACAAATAATTATTGCTTAGTTATATTATAAACTAGCAGTATGGCTCGGTGTTGGTCGGGTTTGTTTTCTTTTCGACCCTTGAGAATTGGAGTTTTTGAAAAGTAAAAATTTTGCATTATGTAGCTTGTTATTCTCTTTAAGTAAACATTTTTCTGGTTGAAATACACCAAAAAATGGCAACACAGTAGTAAAAAAAATCGTTAAAAAATAGGGATTTTCATAGAAAAAAAAAGCACCTTTTTGATGTAAATAATTTTTGGTCTTAACATGGTCCGATTTGAATTTTTTCTTCTATGAAATGAAGAGCAAGCCTTCTTTTATCATACTCTCAATTTTGGTCAACTTGTGCCGCAGGGTCTCAGAGGAGATAGTGTTAGTTGAAGGCTACCAAACCTGCCACACACAGACAACTTCAGCTTTATATATATATATAGATAAAATCTTTAGAAATACACATCTACCATACAGAAATATCTCAATGACATTTTACTTGTTCAACCCCCTTTGAAATATCAGTCATTATTTCTATAGTTTGTGTATATGTGACATTGCAAATATCAGGTAGGGTATATATTTTAGTTGCTTTAACTATTTGTTGTTTTTTTGAAATGTGATAAGGATGTTTTGTTTTTAAAGTTAAGTCGAGGTAATCTCTTATAAACGTATATTGTACTACAGACTTCACTGTTTCCCAGCTGTTGTGTTTTTATTAAGGAACAATTCAACAAGTGGCTTAGTGGATATTTCATGAAAAACTCACAGGTTTCACATGAAGGGCTAATCTGTTATTATCCTATTATATGTTTCCCTTGAACAAACTCAATAAAAACAAAATAAATAAATAAACTAAGCAGACTGTGTGTCAATAGCTTATCTTTCTAATTGTGTGTATATGTGTAGTTGCTCATGTTCTTGTTTATATAGATGTTGTGATTGTATGTATGTATGTACTGTGTGTGTTTATTTTTCTACTGGTTTCAGTCCCTGAAATCTTCCCTTGCTGGGAGCCCTGCTTCAGTGAACCTTAGTCAGCCACATTGACCTTAGTACTTAGTTTCGTTTTGGTTACGAATTTTATCAATGTCTGTTAGTCTTCTTTGTTGAGCAGCTAAGTCACCCGGCAAAAGCAACAACACTGTGTTTTTTTTCTGGCGGGTGTTAATGTAAATGTATAAACACACACGCATAAACACTCACACAACACACACACACACACGCGCGCACACGCACACACACAATTAAATAAATTAATGAATTGGTTAACCTGAGGCTCTTTTAGAAAACACTTGTCTGAGGTGCCATGTAATGAGATTGAAACTGGAATTGTGTTGATACCAAGCAAATTTCTTAACCACACAGCCACGCCTGTACTTATCACTTATATTTAATTATAGTGCAGTGTATATCTATGTATTTATGGTGGTTGTATAGTCTATATGTGTGCTTGCACATGTTACTCTATATGTCTATATGTATGTATATTGATAGCATGTGGTTTCTGTGTGTACTGTGTATGTTCTGCGCATTTTGCTGTATATGTATCTGTGTATGTATATTGATTGTACACTGTGTTTACATATGTTATCTGCGTGTTTGTATTTGTTCTGTGTATATGTGTGTATATATATATATATATATATGTATATATATATACACACACATACATCTATATATATATATATATATACACACATACATTTATATATATATATATGTACACACACACATACATCTATATATATATATATATATAATATATATATATATATATATATACACACACATACATTTATATATATATATATATATATATATATATATATATATATGTATATATATATGTATATATATATACACACACATACATTTAGATACGTTTATATATATGCACACATTTGTATATATATATATACACATATATATATGTGTATGTGTGTATATGTATATATTTGTATGTGTGTGTTTAATGACTTTACACTCTATGTATATTTGTATATTCTACTTAAGTCTGTCTGTGTAGTGATTTGTATGTTGTCAGTATTTTAGTAAGTTTTTATTTTCCCAAGCTGATGCCTCTCCTGGTGCCAACCTCACCTCGGTGGAAGCACCCACTAACCATACTCTCAAACCGACACAGTCAAGTGGAGAGCATGTAGCTTTTGTTAGCCATGAGAGCACAAAGTAATTTTGTTGTTGTTGTTGGGCCCTTTTTAATGGTCACTCATCTGGGTCAGCATTGTTTTAATTTAGTAA
The DNA here is from genome assembly GCF_006345805.1 of Octopus sinensis. Lineage (NCBI taxonomy): Eukaryota > Metazoa > Mollusca > Cephalopoda > Octopoda > Octopodidae > Octopus > Octopus sinensis. The sequence goes on along the minus strand of NC_043013.1, from coordinate 46,362,555 downwards.
CCCTAACATAAACAGAAGCTTTCCTTCACTACCGGACTGGCAGTGAACTTCTCGTGCACGTATGCTGTGTAGTAGCAAGGTCTTTGTGTGTGTGTGTTTACAAAGTTGTTTTGTGATATGCGTGTATGTAGCTGTGTAAAAATGCACACATTTGTGAGTATATGTAATGTATAGATGTGTGTATGCATACACACACGTTGTGTGTGATACTGTATTTTTGCATGTGTGTATAGTGTGTGTGTGGGCATATATATAATATGTGTGCATATGTGCATGTATCTGTGTGTGAGTGTTCACATGTTGGAACTTCATAAAATGTGTACATGTGCGTATGCTAGATTCTTTTCTGTAGAACTTTCGGTAATATATAGTGCGATAAAATAAAATAAAATAAAATAAAATAAAATAAACAATCACTTGCTTCTGTTCATCTGCCAATTAGGTTTTTTATTTTTTATTATTTTTATTTTATTTTATCTTTTTTTTTAAGCAAAACCCATTTTCCCTCCTTTTGTTCTCTGATAATTGTCTATAACATCTAATTTTCATGATGTGTTTGTGTATTCTATGAGTTCCACAAAAATATCTATGATTATTGCCGTTAATTTAGACTTTCTTTATTTTCTATCATCTTTTCTCTTCCCTTACAGAAATTAAGAATTTTTTTCACAGCAGTTACAACTTCTGTATTTATTCTTTGCTTTTACCATCTCTAATTGCCGTGGAAACTTTTTGCTTGATTTTTTTTTTCTTTCATTTTTCCTGCAAATTAAAGGCAAGATTTTTTTTTTTTTTTTTTTGTTTCTGTTTTTGTTTGCTATTCAACTGGTCAGTTTCATTAGTATAATTTCACTACGGAACACTGGATATCGCATTCAGAATTTTATTTTTACTTGTGTCTTTAATGTTTGATGCTTGCAAAGTTATTTGTCATTATTTGAAATTCATTAAAAATTACATCACTAGTGATATTAATTTTGCTATATTAATAGAAAAAGAAAAAAGCATAACCATTTAGAATTGCTATACTTTATCAAATAGCTCCAGTCGATGGATTCGTTTCATATATTTCATTGTTTTTCATTAGTTTATTTTTATTTTTAATCCTTCAAAAATTATATTTGAATGACAAATAATTTTTCATGTTGTATGAAAATTGAAGAGTCTTACGTTTAGCTTCAGAGGCGAATTGGATAGCTATTTCTAGCAACATTATATGCTTCATCAGAAATCTCATACACACACACACACACACACAGATATATATATATATATATATATATTGTGTTATGTTAAGAAGCAGTCACATGATACCAGAATTTTCAACCCAAGTCAGGTATAACAAACTGCTTTAAATTGTTGTTAGAGTATCTGTATTAGTGGAGCCTGGGCTGGCTAGTTTGTACTGACATTTCAGGTCTGTGTAATATATATACAATAGGAAATGCATCCTTTACACGAACCTTCCTCAGTTAAATACATTTCATTATATATATATATATATATATATAGTAGGTACTGCAAATTTAGGGTGAATATTTGATGAGTGTAAGCACCTGTATATGCCAGATAGTGGCAGAGGTGAGAGGGAATATATCAAATAAAATCAAAAACAGATATCCTTTGTGTTCTGTTTTTGATTTTATTTGATATATTATATATATATATAGTAATAATAACAATAATCCTTGGATGGAATTTATAAATATTTTAATGCATAACTACGCGCATTTCTACGAATCACATGTCTCTTAATATCACAGTCCGTATTCCTAGGATGATTATTATGTAGTCCTTAGTATCTGTGAGCATCAGGTTGATCATCATCATGGATTCATTTCTTAAGACGATATAGCATTAACCCGTTCGTTACCAGCCCGGCTGGAACCGGCTCTGGCTCTGTTGTACAAATGTCTCGTTTTCATAAGTTTTGAATTAAAATCTTCCACCAAACCTTAGTCACAATTTATGTTCCTAGCACTAGCTGAATGATAACTAAGTTATTTTACTAAATTCTTTGTTATATCTAAAGTAATTGAAAGGAACACAGAGCAGCTCAAAATAACTACAGTAATGAAAGGGTTAATTGAGGTTTAACTGAGATTTGTTCATCCCTTATGACCAGTGAGAAAATTGATTGAGTTATATGTGTGTGTTCTTCTATTTATTATAAGTAGTTGGTCATCAGCTGGTTTTCCTTTTTAAATGTAAATCAAGAGGTATCAGTACCTTTGTATGGGTACAGAAAAACCAGAATGAGCATTTGCAACCAGCCCCTATCTGTCTTTTCCCCCAATATTCTTCACTGTTCTGATTACAGCTTGCCATTAATCAAATTCTTTTTTGAAATTAACAAAATAAAATACAAACGAAGCATTCAAATGGAAATTTCAACAAAAGTATTTATAATTTGTTTGTAATAATTATTTTTGTAGAGTTGGGATGGTTGTTACAACTAGTAGGTAGGAGTTACTTAGTGTGTCTAAACTTAAGCTGCTTAATAGATAAACAATTTTCAATAGTTTTTAGATTTTCTAGTATTTTGGTTGACAGCTATTGTCTAAAACATCTCTCCATCACTTCATTTTTCTATAAATGTTCATAATGAAGAATGAGGAATAAAAACACAGTAAACCATAGTTAAAACAAGTCTATAAGAATTGGTCTTATTACATACTTGTAAACTATAGGTATTCTCTCTAGTATGTTCTGCTAAATAGAATGAATACACTAATTTGTCATAATTTAATACTATATATTTGCTATAAGTATACATATGTATATGTGTGTTTGTGTGTGCGTGTAATGTATACATAGATATATGTACATGCGTGTGTACAGATATATAAATATATATTTTTGTGTGTGCATATGTATATATATATATATATAAATATATATATATATATGTATGCATATATATATGTATATATATAAATATATATATATATGTATGCATATATATATATATGTGTGTATGTATGTATATGTATGTATGTATATGTATGTATGTATATGTATATATGGGGACAAAGAGAAAGAGGGAGAAATATGCTTTTCCAGAACAATACTGCTTTTTAGCAGAAGACAAATTTGTTATTTCATTTAAAAATGTACCAAGACTAATCAGCAGAACCATTATTTATACAAGAACTGAAGATTTTCATTTTTGTGTCTAATACAGTTTTCATTATTTCCATTAGCTTCAATATTTCAGGATTTGTTTTTATTTCTATTTTGGAAGCTGAAGTAAGTGAGAAGAGAATGCTATCTGTTAAATTAGTGTGAAGACAGTTCTATATTTTCAATAATGTTTTTGAACTGTCAACCCCCCGTAAATGTAAATATTTTCATTATGTGTCATATTTAACACAGTATAAAGATTGTGTTGTCGAGAAAGTTCATTTTATTTTTTAACAAATTTCTTTAATTTCTTCACTTCACAAAATAAGAGAGATTCTTTTTCTGTAAAGCAGTTATATGTTTAATGTAAGGGACCTTGTATGATTCGAAATACATCTACAGAATATGATAAAAGATAGAAGGAAAAAAAAAATGAGATATCAATCTGAAAACATTGATGTAACATTCTAAAAGATGAAAATTACTTTATATTAACAACTGATGATTGTCTCTGCCTTCCACAATCACCTACTATCATTATGACCATCATCATCGTCATCCATTTAATGTTTCCATTGAATTTTGTTGTATATTAATATTATTAGAATTCCTATCAAAATAACATCTGGTTGTTGTAGATGTAAAATTTTTTCTTGCTTAATTTTGATTCTGTAACCTTACTTTCAAACACTGTAAAGCTTGTATTTGATTAAAAGGAATAGAATTTTTATTATGGTGTGAATTAACTGGTCGTATGTATATAGGTATTTGTGCGTGTGTGTTTGTTTATCTATCTATCTATCTATCTATCTATCTATCTATCTATCTATCATCTATCTATCTATCTATATATCTATCTATCTATCTATCTATCTATCTATCTATCTATCTATCATCTATCTATCTATCTATCTATCTATCTATCTATCTATCTAGATAGATAGATAGATAGATAGATAGATAGATAGATAGATAGATAGATAGATAGATAGATAGATAGATAGATAGATAGATAGATAGAGAGAAAGAGATAGATAGATAGATAGACATTGGGAAGGGCATCCAGCTGTAGAAACCATGCCAAATCAGACTGGGGTCTTGTGCAGCCCCTCAGCTTGCCAGTCTTGGTCAAACCATCCAACCCATGCCAGCATGGACAACAGACATTAAATGTCGATGATGATATACACATTCACACATTGACCATCATATAGCTTTAATCTAACTACATTCTTTTGTAAACTCCTATGACCTGAAGATGACACACCTAAATAAACACACTTGATTACAAAGTTCTATATGCATGAATAAATTCTAAACAATAGCAAAATTCTCCATAACACCTTGTCATCACAACTTACCATATAACCCAATTAGCATTCAACAGAACTCAGCTAGCTCTTGAAAATTTTAACTTAACAGAAATTATATAAAGCTAATGTGAACTCAAATCTACTGCAGTCTGATGACGGTTTAGCTGTCTGAAACTTTGAAGTCACTGTCAGTACTATTCTTGTTAAAGAATAATGAATTTGTACCCTACCAAAAATATTGAGTAATCCTTCAATTTAATGTAAATTTGTTTTTATATACATATATACAAATAATGATTATAATATATATATATATTATAATCATTATTTTGTATTCCTTTCCCCATCTACCATGGACTGGAAGAGTTTCTCATTGTCTCACTACTTAGTGAAGTCCTTTGGCTTCTGTGCTGTCGTTATGTAAGGCATCAGAATAACTGGCAGTGGGTGTTCTTGCTCTTTGAACTTTAACTCCAAATCCTGCTGAGGTCACGTTTGGGATTGATAAAGAAAGGACCAATCAAATGCTGATACCTCTCTCTCTCTCTCTCTCTCTCTCTCTCTCTCTCTCTCTCCCCCCTCTGGCTGCCACAACCTGGATGATTCACTCTGTCATTGCTAGAATGGTTGTGAGGGTATCCGTACCTGCTTGCATATACACAGATGCTTAAAACAATTAGCAAAACTATGGTACATGTTGATGCCAAGTCTTACTCATTGTGAGTGATGGTTGTATTCCATGTCTTTCTCTCTCTCCCTTCCTCTCTCTCTCTACACACATACACGCATACACATATATATGAATATATATAAGCACACATACAAATATATGTTTACATGTGTATGTACACGTGTGTGATATTGCATCAAAGTACCCAATACACTCTGTAAAATAGTTGGCTTTAGAAAGGGCATCCAGCCATAGAAACCATGCCAAAACAGACAGGGAACACGAGTAGCTCTTCAGGTGATCAGCTCCTGTCCAACTGTCCAACTCATACCAGCATGGAAAACAGACGTTAAATAGTGATGATGATATATATATATATATATATAAACCTACTAACAGATTGCTAGAACTATTTATTTTCCTGGATTATCCTGTTCAAATTACATTGGATCTATGATTGTGTGTTTCTGTGTCTACATCAGTTTAAACACTGGTGTTACTATTTATGTTGTGTCTCTCTGTTGGTTCTATACTTCATAATTTGGTGATTCAGCAAATGTACCAGTGGTAGCCAATCTTTCAATAAAACCATGGAAATCAATATTTCATTGATTTCCAATCGACACTGTCATTTATCACAATTCACAGCAGAAGTGTTACTGTTCTGTTTTTACCAGTGATGTGAACTTTGATCCCACAGAGCTGGAACAGAGGCTATAACACATCCCTCTGTTACTCTAACGATTCCACCTGTTCATTGCCCTGAATTGGTTCTCCATTTTCTGATCATCGAAAGGATAGAAGGACAAGTTGACCTTGCTTTGATTTGAACCTAGGGTACAGAGATTTGAAATGTACTATTGTAGCATTCTGTCCAACACTCTAATGACTCAGCCAATACAACAAATAGTAATTGACACAATGACTCCCAGACTGGATTAAGTGCTGGAGTGGTTGATATGAATGATTAAAACCCTTTTAGGCAGTGCTTCGGCATAACCATTGTCCAACGACAAACTCCATCAAAAGTGTGACGAGTGTGTGTGTGTGTGTGTGTGTCAGATTGCTGGAAAGACAGATATTAACCCTCCGGCATGCAGATTACTCTGTCAAATGTAATCCTTACGTATTCATATCATTTTAAAATCAATCGTGCATTATTTCTTAGCTTTGAGATTTCGATGATGTGTTTGTTTATTTTTAAAATGACACTGTAGGGTAGGTGTGAAAAGCCGGATATGACCAATTTGAAGATAAAACAGGTTGAATATTTTGGCTGGATATGGCCGGTTTAAATGCGAAAGAGTTGATGTGAGTTTTTATATATGATTATTTATGAAAACAGTCACATTAATAGAGGAATTCCTTGATACATTTAAGAGGAGTGTCATATTGTAACAAGAAGAGGCTGACTTCACTTAGAATTTTTGCCAATCATTGGTTTTGTCCAGTTGAATATTGAGGAAACTTCAAAGTTACTATCAGACATTTCCTTATATATATATATATATATATATATATAAACAATTGCAGTGTGGAAGGTGTTTATAAGCCATTTAAGAAACACAAAAACCATTAGATTCACTTCAACATTAAAATTTAATTTGTCCAAATATTTTCGTTGCTTTGAGACTGCGACCTGTTCACTGACAAAACTTCATGCTGCATCTGAGAAAGTCCAAAGAAAAACTAAGCTTTATAGCTTTATCAAAAAGTAATTTGTTGTTTTATTTGCAATTTACTCAAGCTGGTCTTCTTCAAATTAGTTCCCTCTTCTGTGGATGTACCACTTCTAACATATTTTCCCCAGTTTAGAAACAAATTTCACTTCTCATGGCAGATTTTCATCATCTCTTCTGTAGTCTGAAACTGACGACCTTCGGGGTGGATTTTTGGGGGAGCAAAAATACCTGCTGGGGCCAAATCCAGAGTGTAGAGGGATAGAAGATGTGAGTCATCTCTTGCTTCTGGAAGTTACAGGTGAGGAGCGACTAGCAAGCAGGTGTGTTGTCATGGTACACTATCCAAGATTTTCTTTGTTCTTCACCCAGGCTGCTTCCTTCAGTTTACCTTTCTTTGAACACCAGTTTCCAAGTAAGGTAATATTTTCCTATAGCCAGAAACTGAAAGAAGCCCAGTGTATGTATGTGTATGTGTGTATATGTATGTATATATATGTATGAATGTATGTATGTATGTATATATATATATATATATATATATATATATATACACGTGTGTTTGTGCTTCCTTGTTCTTGAAGTTGCATAATATAAATGGGCATAACCTTCATACAGGTGGTATCTTTTGTTTGCAGTCCTGACCATAATGCCATGCCCCACCCCCATATATATATATATATATATATATATATATATATATATATTACATTTATATATTTATTGTGTACATGTATATATACATATGTATGTTTGTTTGCTTTGTGTGTGAGTGTGTATTAATCAGATCTTGCATGTTTTACGCAATATTATTGCTACCATAAATGAGCTGATTATCAAAACTTAATCCACTTTTTCTAATGAAAACTGGGAAAACAATAGAATTGGTTACCATTTTTATGTTGTAAATATTTTAATGCCTTTTTTTTTTTTTTCAATTGATGTTCTAATTCTTAGTTTTTGTACATTAACAACCATAAAAAAAATATGTGTGCAAATTAATATTTAACTGTTGCTAAGGTGTTTTATTTACACACAGTTTTAAATCTAATATTAAGTTAGAAAATTAACAATAATATATTATATGATAGTTATTTGTAAATATAGTATTAATAAATTTTAAAAACAGCACCATAAAAGAACTTGTGTAAAATAGGTGTTTCAGAACTTCAGTTCAATGATGTTGAATAATTTATCCAATGAGAAAATTAAATATCGGGCTTTGATGTTACATAGGAAATATTTAAAGCACATTACATTATATTCTATAATAAGCCATGGTTAACATGGCTGCAGAAGAATATATTTTTGTAATGTTAGTGCAACTATTGTTAACATAGATTCCAATGGAAATGGAATGTTGAAGGTTTTATTGAAATTCTTCAGATAACTTGGTGTGTGGAAATAAGAAGAAAACTTAGTTTTGAATTAATGGAATCCAAGAGAGTTTATTAACATATTTTTCAGAATTTAAGACACTCAGTATATATATAAGATGCTTCCTTATATTGAAGATAAAGTTTTGTTTTGTTTTTTTTTTGTTTTTTGGTGGGGAGCTATAGTCATATCTGAAAGATTTTTCTTTAAAAAAATTCCATCTGAAAGTTTAAAAGAGAGTATATATTGTTCTAAACACAAAAGTACTCAAAATATCGAAATAAGAAATTGCTCTGGTTTAAAACCTACCAGATCCTCATTGCTTCTACTTTCCCCTGTAAAAGAATCCAACATTTTAATCATTGAATCCAATATCATGATAAGAAAAAAATGTCACCGTTGGTCATTTCCACAGCATAACTGATACCATATTTCTTAACTGACTTATTTTACCCCAGAAATTCTTCATCCATATACACAACTGACCCGATAGGGGTCATAGCTAAATATTCCAGCTGCATCCTGTTCCATTCCTCTCTCATTAAAGTCTCAAGGTGTTTGTATATAGAAGCATCAAGTGGTTGCAGGTGACTTTGTTAAACCACTGCATATAATAGCCTGTAGTGTTATAAATTCATCAGCTTTTTTTTTTTTTACTATTTTATGAGCTCTGAAGTAATCCCAGATGAAAAGAGAAGGCTCTTTTGATAAACCATCTGGATGTTTTGACCAAACTTTCTCAAACCAAAGAAATATTCAGCCATTCTTTTTTTTTATGAATATGGACAGAGGCACCACTAGGTCCATTTTGTTTAGGCATTGCTTTCTGTTTAAAAATTAACATTGATGATAATTTTTTTCCATCCACACAACATATTAGCATCACTGTATAATGTGACATTCCTGTAGTTTTCATAGTAATAGTTTTAATACCGTTTATATAAGTTGTTCCATTGCTTGGAACATCAAATGTTAACAGAGTTTCATCCATGTTTACGACTTGAGACAATTGAAATGAAACTCCTTTTCGTAACTGTATAACATTCTTGTGAAAAACACAAATTTTCTTTGCAAACTCATTGGATTTTCTTTGTGCAGTTTTCATTTTGATTCTTGTAGATTTGTCTTGTGTTTCATGAACTAATTACACCATGATACATGGTCTGTAAAATCTCCCAAGTTGTTATCACATGGAATCTTCTTTACTTCAAAATATGTTTGTAGAAACAAACTTAAGATGGGTTTTTTCTCTCTCCAGAATTTGCATTTTAATCATTTTCAGTTCTATTTCTTGTTTGAGCCAACAATGAATCATTTTATTCTGTTGGTGGGGTACCAAAATGTCTTTTGGAAGCTCTGTTTCCATATCTTTTGTACTATAACTTATCACACTTGAATTTAGCTGTGGATGACGGTTTCTTTCCTTCAATAATGAGATAATGAAATAATATAACTATTTGGCTCCCTACACGCAAAATAGAGTACTTTGTCTTTTGGGTTATGCATCAAGCTTGATGGTAAGCACATGCCAGACTGTCAAGTGACCAATAAAAATTGAAAAACTTATCAGGTGACGGCCAACACTAATTGCATTAAGTACTTTGACTGGTCATCTGCATTGTACATTTGAAATTCTGACATTTGAAATTCTGTGTAACGACCCTAAAACCATTTTATATTGTTAAAAAATGTCAGGCCTGAAATTCTTCAGTAACAAAAACTGCTTTATTCTATTCTGCATCAAGCAGCAATTGTTGCGTAGTTGCTAGCTCATTCACTCTCATCCATTGCTAGATTTTATTTTTCTATTATTTAGGGAGCATTATAAAGAGTTACGTTTATAACAATAGTAATCTATTGTTATAGACAACACATTCAAATGAATTGTACTATGCTTTTTTATTTGATATTTACACATGGCTAGTGTATATCATCATATACATGTAGATGCATATTTTTCATACCTTTAGTATAGAGAACACAAGCAGATTTTGACATCAAATTATGGGTTAAAAATGAAAAAGTGTCCTATACACCAAAAAAATCAGTAATTGGATTTGAACAATTACCTTCTTAGGAACTCTTAACATACTTTTAGGTGGAATAGAAAATGGTTTATCATTATTTATTCCAGTTTCTGTGTTTAGCGGTCAAAATATGAAAAGTAGATGGTATGGGTTGGAATAGATATCAAAAGATACCCTACAAAAACACTCTTATCTTTGATGTAAGTGAAACACTTTGAAAACATTGACTTTTTTTTTTTTTTTAGGTGATTGGTAAAAATGAAGTCTTACTGATAATGTAACACTTTTCCCTTTATTTATGACAGACACTGATAACTTTGTTCTAATAACAAGAACAAACACTCCCACTAGTTTATTTTAGACAAAAGACCTAAAACCACCAAGTCATTAGAAGTGTTTGGCCTACCTATTAACTTTCTCAAATACATATATTGTTTGTACATGTTTGTGCCATTACTGCTTAACTGGTTTCATAAACCCATGTTTAATTGGAGCAAATGTTTCACAGCTGAATATTCTTCGTTAGTACTACACCTTAAACTTTAAGTAAACTACAGTATCACATTCCACCTAGATTGACATGATATGGACTGAGGGGTAAGAAGTTTACTTCTTGACCACATGGTTCCAGGTTCAATCCTACTGCGTGACACCTTGGGCAAGTGTCTTCTACTATAGTCTTGGGTTGACCAAAGCCTTGTGAGTGGATTTGCTGGACAGAAACTGAAAGAAGGCCATTCTGTGTGTGTGTGTGTGTGTGTGTGTATGTATATATCACATTGCACCTAACCGTTTATATTAATTTTATGTGTGTGTTTGTCTGTGCCCCACCCCCACCAATTGATAACCAGTGTTGATGTGTGTTACATTCCCAAGACTTATCAGTTCAACAATAGGAACCAATAGAATAAGTAATAAGTAATAGGCTTTAAAAAGAAATAAAGTACTGGGGGCGGGGGCAACCTATTTGACTAAAAATATTCTTTATGCAGTGCTCCAGTATGGCCACAGTCTAATGACTGAAACAAAAGTAAAAGAATGTCACCAAGCTATGCATTTTGCGAAAGAGAACCATAAACTATATCCACCTTGGTCAATAAGGAACACTGCTTGGCTTGTACTTATTTTATTGACCCCAGGAGGATAAAAAACAAATTTGTTCTGAATGAGATTTGATCTCAGAATGTAAAGGACATAGTTAAATGCTGCAAGGCATATGCTCACTCCAGTGCTCTACATTCAAGGTTCTTATCTAAAATGTTAAGTAGTAACCGTTGGATCTGTCCCCTTCTGAAAATGTCATTTTAACCAAATATCAATACCAATATTATCTTTCTGTCTTCGATTCTACAAGAAGAAGATGTCTTCTTCTCGTGGAATATTAATCTTCAGTGTTTTCCACGTTCTGCCCCATAATCGAAATATCTCTAATGTTGTCAAGGAATTACTCGTGGAGGAACACATCTCCGATCTTCAGTCTGTTGAGAAATAGAGTGCAGAGTCCAGATGTAATCCTATTCTCTGTAAAAAAGAAAAAAAAAAAGCTTCATAACAAATAGGTCAGCAAAGTCAATTGATTTTCACTTATCAGGTCAACTGTGATTGAATGTTGTCAGTTCGCTCTCTCACCTTTATATATTTATTTACAGTATCTCTTTTCATACTTGTGGGTGTGTCAGTTTTTATCAACAGCCTCAATACTAATAAGGGAATTTGACAGATATATAACTGTAATTTACTAATTAAACATAATTTTATCTCTAATTAAAACAATGTTGCTTTGCTGTCAAGCCTTATTTTCTAAGACAAGGGTTAGGTTCACTGATTGTTGACAATTGAGATTTGCTTTACAACCTGTATCTTTCTATTGATGGTTATTTGTATATAAAATAAGCTAGCATGTGATTAGACTAGAGCTACTTATAGATGTGTGTACTTATATATGTGTGTGTGTGTGTGTGTATATATATATATATATATATATATATATATATATGCCAGAGTAAGCGCAGAAATGTGAAACAAGGTAGGAAAAAATAGTACTCAAATGCCAGAGGCAGAGCAATATGCTTTATTATTAAAGCTGCAAAAGCATCACAAAAAACTATTACTCAGAGTTTCATGTTCCCATTCATCGGACAATTGTGATTAAGAATCACAACTGTTTGATGAACGGGAACGGGAAACTGAGTACCAGTTTTTTGTGATGTTTTTGCAGCTTTAGTAATAAAGTATATAACATACATATATATATATATCATCATCATCATCATCATCATCGTTAAACGATGATGATGATGATGATGATATATATATATATATACACTTTAATAATAAAGCGTGTGTATAAATATATATATATATATATATATATATATATATATATATATAATCTGCTCCATTTTTGTATCTGGTTTACAAGATTCTTTATATATAATCTGTTTAACCCTTGCCAGCATGCAAAAACAGGCATTAAAATAATGAACAAACGAATGTGTGTGTGTGTGTGTGTGTAGATTATTACTCCCAACTCTAGTTGCCATACATTGAGGCTTAAGTTCTCTACTGAAGTGGAGGCAATCCAAAAGACCTACTCGCATACCTGATGAGCTGTTGGAAGATGTTGAGAACTTTGTAGAATGAAGTTCTGGAGAAATAGAGCAAACAAGTAAATCACATATTTGAATGAATCGTGTATTTTAGGTACCCTCAAAAATCAGAACTAAATACACAGGATATAGAATGTGGGGTCAGTATCCAAGCAATAGGCTACTGGTAGTTGTTAATTGCACGCGTGGACCATCTAATCTCTTGTTCTAGTTATTAGAATGTAACCATGCTACAGTACCCACTTTCAATGTTGTATAGTCACTATAATCCAAGTCAGATATTTCTGGATTTTGTATTCAACTTAGGATATGAATTAGCAAGTGATTCTGATACAGGACACGGACACACACACATACACACACACACACATTTATATGTTTGTAGTATAAGATACGGATTCAGAGAATTGTGTGACTCCCACAGAAAGCTCCTCCAATGAATTTGGCTATCAAACCACATAATAATCCAATACAGAGAAGCCAGGAGGTGGTTAAATGAGTATATTCATCTCTCATACCTCCTGACCTTTTATGGTTTATATATTTTTTTATTTGTTTCGGTCATTTGAATGCGGCCATGCTGGAGCACCACCTTAAGGGTTTTAGTCAAAGAAATCATCTCCAGGACTTATTCTTTGTGAGCCTAGTACTTATTCTATCGGTCACTTTTGTCGAACTGCTAAGTTGCAGGGACATAGACACACCATCGGTTATCAAGCAATGCTGGGTGGGGAGGACAAACACAGACGCAAATGCACAAATATACACCTACATATATACGATGGTCTTTTTTCAGTTTCCATCTACCAAACCACTCACAAGGCTTTGGTCAGCCTGAGTCTGTAGTAGGAGATACTTGCCCAAGGTGCCATGCGGTAGGACTGAACCCTGAACCATGTGGTTCGGAAGCCAGCTTCTTACTACACAGCCTCACCTGCACCATATATATATATATATATATATTCTATTTATCTTTTACTAATTTTAATAAGTGGCATTGACTCATGTCTAGTACACTTGGTGTTTAGTCATTCATATTGATCCCAGTATTTACATGAGTCTGGGAGTTATTTTTCATTGATCTCTAAAGAATGGTTATTTTGTAAAGTCATGTGATGCAATACCATTGCAGAGAAACACTGCCAAATGCATACTTACAAAAACAAATGGGCCTTCACTCAGTTTCTCCCTACGAAAATCTTTTTCAATTGAATTCTTCAACCCAAGGCTGTGATAGGACACATTTGCCCCAGGTGGTGCACAAAGAACAGGATGAAACCCTGAACCACATTTCTCCACTTATACTAAATTTGATTCATTCAAATTTAGTCCTTGTGTGTTTTAAAAAAAAATTGCTTAGTACTTAGTACTTGGTCAGAAGAGATCAATATAGCAGTTGCACCCGTCTCCAATTTTCTTTTAAGAATATTCTATACAGCTTTGCTGTCATCAATCACTTGCTAACGATCAACATTGAGGGAGCTGAGAATTTTGTGTTATAAGCCACTGTTGATATTTTATGGCAACACTTAACTCTATTATTGTCAGTCTATTAGCAAATGTGTTCATCCCTGAAACATTGTTCTGAGGGAATTATAATTTACACATCTGAGTCATCTCTGTTAATCAGCTTACAATTTTAAAAGTACTTAGATCTTACTTGATTTACAACCATTTCTAGTTTTTATTGCATATTAATTTTGATAGGCATGATATCTTGTGAGTGTGTGCATATATGATCTTGACAGTGAATATGCACACAGACACACTCACACACACACATACATGCATATATATATATATACACGCATATATCAAAACTCCTTCATATAGCTGAATGTATGGATGGATGCTGGCTCTGCACATTTATCTGCATTATTATTACTCATCTCTTTAGTCTTACATTTATATTCAAAGCAGAAAATTACTTGTCTCATACACACATTGTTGGTGATTTTCTGTGAGATGGCTATGCATATAAAAGTTGGCGTGTGTGTGTATGTGCACAGTATATAAATATTTATACACAGAAATACACCCACACACATGCGTGCACACACACACACACTCACAAAAGCACAAACACATTATGCATATAACTGTGTTATATAAATGTGTGTGTATCATCATCATTTATTTTACCATCTGCCTTTCCATGCTTTCCTGGTTCAGATGGTAACATTATTCCGTCTGCCGTTACGTTCTGAGTTCAATTTCCGCCGAGGTCGACTTTGCCTTTCATCCTTTCGGGGTCAATTAAATAAGTACCAGTTACCCACTGGGGTCGATATAATCAACTTAATCCATTTGTCTGTCCTTGTTTGTCCTCTCTGTGTTTAGCCCCTTGTGGGTAGTAAAGAAATTGGTATTTCGTCTGCCGCTACATTCTGAGTTCAAATTCTGCCGAGGTGGACTTTGCCTTTCATCCTTTCGGGGCTGATTAAATAAGTACCAGTTACACACTGGGGTCGATGTAATCAACTTAATCCGTTTGTCTGTCCTTGTTTGTCCTCTCTGTGTATAGCCCCTTGTGGGTAGTAAAGAAATAGGTAACGTTGTTGAGGCAGATATTTTTTTCTACAACCAGGTGCTTTTCCTCTCCAGAATCCTCACCTGTTTCCAAGTCCAAATGTGATAACATTTCTTCCACTCTGTTAAGCATCAAACAGCACAGACATGCATTCATGGACAATTGCACGCAAATGACACTGTATCAACAGTGACCCTTTGTATACAACCAGGATGCACATGTCAAGACAAGGGAAATGCACACTCACTTAGGTACACACATATATATAAACATAAAAAAAAACTGGCACTCCGTCAGTTCCAACAATGAGTGTTCCAGTTTGATCAAATCAACAGAACATCCTACTCATGGAATTAAGGTGCAAGTGGCTGAACATTCCACAGACATGAGGCTGGCCCTTTGAATTATGGGTTCAACTCATTTTTGCCAGCTGAGTGGACTGTAACAAAGAAAATAAAGTGTCTTGCTCAAGGACAAAGCACCTCACCGGATATCAAACTCACGGCCTTGCAATCATGATCTAAGTACCCAAACCACTACACCACACACCTTCACTATATAAACATACATACACATTCACTCATATACACAGCTGACTTCACCAGTTTCCATGAACCAAATTTCATTCACAAAGTATTGATGAATCCACAGCTAAGATAAAGGACACCAGCCAATTATGTCTGTGCTGTGGGAATGTGCCTTTAATCTTGTTATTCCAAAGCAAACATCTTAGCCAATGTCTTTATCTACACATCTCTCTCCTTCGCTCTGCATTTATATGTATGTATGTATGTGCCGGTTGTGGGTAAAAAGCACCAACCGATCGTGGCTGTTTGCCAGCCTCCCCTGGCACCTGTGCCGGTGGCACGTAAAAAGCACCCACTACACTCACAGAGTGGTTGGCGTTAGGAAGGGCATCCAGCTGTAGAAACACTGCCAGATCAGACTGGAGCCTGGTGCAGCCTCCTGGCTTCCCAGAACCCGGTTGAACCGTCCAACCCGTGCTAGCACGGAAAACGGTCGTTAGACGATGATGATGATGATGTATGAACACATAGCGTCACTTAGCGGTTCGGCAAAAGAGACTGATAGAATAAGTACAAGGCTTACAAAGAATAAGTCCTGGGGTCGATTTGCTTCACTAAAGGCGGTGCTCCAGCATGACCACAGTCAAATGACTGAAACAAGTAAAAGAGAAAAGAGAAAGAGATACATGCATACATATATACAGTTTGATGGAGGCTTGTAGACCGAAACTTTAATAAGTACTGATTTATCATTCAGTGTTATGTAAAATCGTTTTTTTTGTTGTTTTTTTTTTTGTTTTATAATTCGATACAAAAACATACTACACACACAAACACACAGCATAACAATCATTTATATCCATCTTTTCATGCTGACATTAATTAAAAAGCTCTCACCAACTGAAGCTAAAATTTGGCATTTGACATGAACCATGATGGAGATAACTGCAAACTTTTTATTTTCATGCTTTGGGTTTTTTTTTTGTCGATGGTTGAATACCATTCTTATCAACAGCAGCTTGACAGCACAGATTAGATGCATTTTATTGTGCCACTGGTACAGAGTGCAGTTGTCTACAGTAGGACTAAACTGTTACTTCTGCCCTATATCCGTTGAGATATAAGAAAATGAAATGACAAAAGAATAAGCGATTATCTTTATGGACTTCGTTAAGGTTACATCTGTTTCGTCTACAAGATGCTGTGTTCTCCTAGTTGAATGCCTGAGTAGTGCCTCACAGCTTCATTGGGACCACCAATATATATGAAGTGCAATGTGCATGTATGTATGTAAATATGTGTGTGTGTGTGTGTGTGTGTGTATATACACTTGCACGTGGGAGCAGGGTATGTATATATGTGTAGAATTCACTTGAATATTGCAAGGATAGGAAACTCAAGTCACAAGACCAAGTTCTTAGTTTCAATTAAAAAAGAAACATTCTCTACAACATGTATTCCTCTAACATAAACCAATGTACATGCGTATATGTGTGTATGTATATATTATATGTGTGTGTACAGCACACACATACATTAGGCGGCGAGCTGGCAGAAATGTTAGCGCGCCGGGCGAAATGCGTAGCCGTATTTCGTCTGCCGTTATGTTCTGAGTTCAAATTCCGCCGAGGTCGACTTTGCCTTTCATCCTTTCGGGGTCGATAAATAAAGTACCAGTTTCGCACTGGGGTCGATGTAATTGACTTAATTCCTTTGTCTGTCCTTGTTTGTTCTCTCTGTGTTTAGCCCCTTGAGGGCAGTAAAGAAATATACATGGCTTCCCATCTCTGCATTAAACACCAAGGTTCACCGATGAAGGAGTTTCTGTACAATCTTTTTAGTTGCCAGTGAAAGCCGCAAATTCCCTCAGTTCAATGTTTGCCTTTTTAAATAAAGGAAACACATTGACCAATGTTAATGCTTTGATTAGATATTAGATGGGTTTGGTTACAGGTACAGTAGTACCCTTAATCATTAACCCATTAGAATTCAGATTACTCTGTCAAATGTAAAGCCTCTTTAATTACATGGTTTTAAATTAATTGTACAGCGTCTTGTAACTCCGGGATTTTGATGATGTCCCTGTTCATTTTTAGAATGACTTTGTAGGGTAGGTGTGAGAGGTCAGAGCTGGTTGGTTTGAGCATAAAACAGGAAGACAATTTTGGCCTGATATGGCCGGTTTAAACTCCAAAGGGTTAAGTCCACTCAATCTGAGCTGACCTTGCACCAAGTGAGGACATACACAATTGTAGTCTTGTAGAGTACACTATACATGTTTTTATCCCGTAGATAGATACTAAGATCTCTCTAGTTGTATTTGGGAATTTGTATGCAGTGATTAGCAAACTTTGGTAGTAGTTGCATGAACTAAAGTATAAAAAAACTGTATTATATGAATTTACGTTCGTATAGAAGAATGTAAATTGGTGTACATGTATACACTCATTCACACAGATACGCTCTTGTGTTTAATGGTAAAAGTGTTTGTATCTGTGTATTCAAATTCCTGCATACACACACAGTCATATTTACATACAGTCATGTCATTACATATATGTGTGTGTGTGTGGTGTGTGTGTGTGTGTGTGTTTGTGCATAATGGTTATTCAAAATACCTGTTTGCATGGTTAGCATGTGTAATCATTTATGTTAACTATATATGTGTAGCTAACCACATATATATATATATATATATATATATATATATATATATATATATATATATAATAGATAGATAGATAGATAGATATATATAGATAGATAGATATAGATATATATATATAGATAGATATAGATATATATATAGATAGATAGATATAGATATATAGATAGATATATAGATATATATATATAGATAGATATAGATAGATATATAGATATATAGATATATATAGATATATAGATATAGATAGATATAGATATATCTTTATATCACATATTACATGATTTTTTTAAAATTTTTATTTTATGTATGCCAACATTCCAGTATCTTACCACTTACTCCTTATAAAACAATGATATTGTTGCATATTTAATGGACAGAAAATAGATTTTACAAAGCAAAGAAGCATCCAAATCTCTTTTGCCTTTCAAACCTGACCATCTTAAAATTAGAAGGATGCATTAGCTCATAGAGTCAGAGGTGTCACAAACTAGCTGTTGTTTTGTGTCAAAAGCCACTTCTGACCAAATCCTCTGATCTTCTATTTTGTCTCTTTTGTTCTAACTGTTCTATGTAGTATATCAACCCTTCCGTTACCAACCTGGCTGAAAGCACCCCTGGCTCTGTAGTACAAATGTCTTGTTTTCACAAGTTTTGAATTAAAATCTTCCACCAAACCTTAGTCCCAATTTATGTTCCCAACACTAGCTTAATGATAACTAAGTTATTTTACTAAATTCTTTGTTATATTTAAAATTAATTGAAAGAAACACAGAGCATCTCAAAATAAATACAGTAACAAAAGGGTTAAACACCTACATAAAGGGTCCCTTACTAATTGTTCTCAAATGGAATGTTTAGGTCACAGTTTTGACCTGTGGCTAAACAACCGCCACAACAGTGCTGATTTGATTATATTTTGCCTCATGTATTGATTTCTTTTTGTTATTAAATTGAATATTGATTGGGCCATTTTTATTGCTTGTACAGATGTTCTTGGAATCGGCACCTTGGCACCTTAACTTTACTTTTACGTCTACCAAATGCTGACCTCTGCGGTTTTGTCTTAATATTAAAGTTCTTTACTTTGCTATATACCGAGATTTCTATGAACTGATTTGTTCTTTTTCAAATAATTTTTCAAGTTTATGTTACAATTATCATTGTTTTTATATAAAAAGACAATATTATTACACACACACACACACAATCGATATAAAATATTGATTATTTAGCAGTGCCTCTGTGTGTATGTATATATATGTGTGTGTGTGTAAAATATATACACAATGTATTGATTTAAAATATATAAAATATAAAAATATATCGATTATTAAGCGATGTGTGTGTGTGTGTAAGTGTATCATCTTTAGTAGTGTCCGAACTATGTCTGCGCATCTAACGAGATATATATATATATATATATACATATATAATTCATGCTCTGTTAGTCAAAAGTTGTATATCTCCTCATATTTTGTTTTGCATTTAGAAAATCTGGTTTCGCTCTTTTAACACCTATTTTTAGAGATATATATATTTACTATCCTTGCTTTAATATACCAGTATTCCCAATAATCAGAATATATACAAACCAACACCATGAGATCTACATGCTAGAAACAGCAGTCAGATCTAGTCAGATCGCTCCCTGCCACTAAAAGTAAGAAATATAGTTCTAGATGTTTTGGGTGAAAAAAACATCGTCTCCATAGGATGGAGCGTCTTTTGATGATGGGTGTGCTCAGTCGGGGCTCACAACGGTGACTGAGCAACAGCTACAGCGGCAAAAAGTACAGCCCTGTTAATAGATATAATTTCTAAGCGATAATGTTGACATGATAATATAGATTTGATAGAAACAGTTATCATCCTCCTGCAACAATTGCATCTTCTCATACTCTGTGATGTCGTTACTACTGCTGTGATTCTAATACTGCAACCCTCCCTCTTTGTTTCTCTCTATTGCTAGGCAACACTCTTTACTATATGAATCTACACCTATTGTTGCCTCCTGTTAAACTGACTTTGTGCATTTGTTTCATCATTGTCATCATCATCATCATCATCACAATCATTATCAGCAGCATCTTTTTATATATATATATATATTTTTATCGTTATTCTGTGTTTGGAATTCATTCCATTAAGGTCCTCTGTGCATTTATATGATTTTGGGCTAAAGTACCAGTTATATAATGAAGTTAGATTTTTATCCACTAATCTTACGCTGCTGCTCTCCACATAATTGTTGTATTTTGCTTTTATGTTAGAAATCATCATCATTTTTAACATTATTATTATTATCGTCATCATCATCATCATCATCATCATCATCATTATTATTATTATTATTATTATTATTATTATTATTATTATTTTTATTAAGGCTGTGAGCTAACAGAAGCATAGTATGCATTATTATTATTATTATCATCATCATCATCATCATCATCATCATTATTATTATCATTATTATTATTATTATTATCATTATTATTATTATTATTATCATCATCTTTATTTTTATTATTATTATTACTATTGTTACTATTATTATTATATTATTATTATTATTATTATTGTTATTATTATTGTTATCATTATTATTGTTAAGGTGGCAAGCTGGCAGAATTGTTAGCATGTTGGACAAAATGCTCAGCGGTATTTCGTCTGCCTCAACGTTCTGAGTTCAAATACCGCCGAGGTCAACTTTGCCTTTCATCCTACAGGAGTTGATATAATCGACTTAATCCATTTGTCTGTCCTTGTTTGTCCTCTCTGTGTTTAGCCCCTTGTGGGTAGTAAAGAAATAGGTATTTCATTCAGTGCTATGTTCTGAGTTCAAATTCTGCCAACGTTGACTTTGCCTTTCATCCTTTCTGGGTTGATAGATTAAGCACCAGTGAAGCACTGGGGGTTGATGTGATATTCTAATACCCTCCCTCAAATTTGAGGCTTTGTGCCTCCAGTAGAAAGGATTATTATTATTATTATTATTATTCAGTAGTCTTATTTTTATCTTGTGCTTTTACTGCACTACCAAGTGCAGCTCTGTGTGCCTTGGGTGTGTGCTGTGGCCTGCTGTGGTGCTCTTATTTTCACTGTATTTAAAGTGTTTTACATAAGATGTGTGCAGTGACTAGTAGTACTATTTTCTGTATGTTATATATACTTGTAAGTCCTGGTGTTTTTGTTATGTATTTGTCTGAATGTTTTTTTTATCATACCTAATGCACCCACTATGATACAAATTGTTTCTGTTTTTAGGCTACACATTCAAGTTACCTCTATTTCCAGATCTTTGTATTTTGAAGGTTTCCCCATTTCTTTTAGAGAGACATTGTCATATGTTGATATTCATACATCGATTAGAAAGCATTTTTTTTCTTGGTGATATCTGACAACTATATCTGGCCTTTTGGCCTTAATTTCTCTATCTGTGTGTATTGGCAGATCCCAGAGATGGTTGCCTTCTTCTTCTTCTTTCTTCTTCTTCTTCTTCTTCTTCTTCTTCTTCTTCTTCTTTTTCATTCTGCTTCTTCTCCTCTTCTTCTTCTTCTTCTTCTTATTCTTCTCTTCTTCTTTTCTTCTTTTTCTTCTTTTTCTTCTTATCTTCTTCTTACCTTCTTCCTTCTCCTTCTTCTTCTCCTTATTATTATTATTATTATCATTATTATTATTATTATTATGATAACATAACAACTACAGTGTTATTTATAAAGTTGCAAAAAATGCATTATTAGTATAGCAGAGTGAATGATTTTCAGTATTCAGTTGTGTTCCTTTATGTTTCAAGTTCAAATCCAACTGAGGTTTATTTTGCATTTCAACTCCTCCAGGATCGATGAATGCAAGTCATATACAGGGATCAGTTCAATCAATGATGAAAACCCCTCCCTCAAATTTCAGGCCTTGTGCTCATGTAAGAAACAAGTATTATGCTTCAAAAAAAAAAAAAAACCCTGGGTTTCTACGACCACCCCCGACCATGCTACACCTCAACATTCCTGAGCTGTGTGCAACATTGTGTTTTGGAGGTGTCAAGCTGTGTCCGTATATTCTATTTGTTGTGTTGACTGTGTTCTGTGTGCGGTGTTTCATGTGTTGTGTGACTGGCATTTTACAATGATTCGTAGAGCAGGTGATAATGTGAGGTGTGCTATATTACTGGATGGCATTTGTGCGGGATTCATTCATGTGAGTTCGTGATATATTCAATGCGTTATAATATGGGGTATCAATTATGAAATTGACTAGTCCCCCACCCCAAATCTGAGGCCTTGTGCCTATAGTAGAAAGGCTTATTATTATTATTATTATTATTAATGACGCTTCCTGTGCCTTGAAAATGGCAGAGTAATCCAAGAATTTACATGGAGTTTACCCTAAATTACCCTAAGTGGACTGCTCTGCCGTTGGGGATTCTCTTTATTTATTTCATTTTGTAACTACTATTTATATATCCTTTGTTATATCCTTTAATGTTGTAAACCCTACCCGTTTTGTATCTTGTCCTTTGATATTGTCCTTCATGTCCTGGACCCTTTTGGCCAATATAAGAAATTATCATTATTATTAATATTATTATTATTATTATTATTATTGTTATTATTATTATTATTATTATTATGGTGGCAAGCTGGCAGAATCGTATGCACACCAGGCGAAATGCTAAACGGCATTCCATCTGTGCTACGTTCTGTGTTCAAATTCCACCAAGGTCGGCTTTGCCTTTCATCCTTTCGGGGGTTGATAAAATTAGTACCAGTTATGCACTGGGGGTCGATGTAATCGACTTAATCCCTTCACCCAAATTTGTGCCCTTGTGCTTCTAGTAGAAAGGATTATCATCATCATCATCATCATTATTATTATTATTATTATCATTATTATTATCATCATCATCATCACTATTATTATTACAATTGTTAAGGCTGTGAGCTGGCAGAATCATTGTCACACTGGACAAAATGCTTCGCAACATATCGTCCAATTTTATGGTCTGTGTTCAAATTCCACCAAGGTTGACTCTCAGGATCAATAAAATAGGTACCAGTCAGTGGTCGATGTAACTGAGTAGCCCCCCTCCCCACAAATTCCAGGCCTTGTGGCTATTATAGAAAGGATTATTATCATTATTATTATTATTATTATTATTATTATTATTAGCCGTATTTTGTCTGCCGTTACGTTCTGGGTTCAAATTCCGCCGAGGTTGACTTTGCCTTTCATCCTTTCGGGGGTCGATAAATTAAGTACCAGTTACGCACTGGGGTCGATGTCTGTCCTTGTTTGTCCCCTCTGTGTTTAGCCCCCTGTGGGTAGTAAAGAAATAATAATAATAATTATTATTATTATTATTGTTTTAATTTTCATTATTATTAGCTGTCCTGGAGTAGTGTAAATATGACATTTGATGTTCAAATGTTCCTTACTGCATCAATTTGCTGTTGGTTTTGTTCTTTCTAAATGATTATTATCAGTCAGGTATTTATAGCAACTGTTTCTGTTTGATTTGGTGGCTCAGTTGAAAGATTAGAGATTATTTTGGTATTTAAGCCTTCGTAAATAGCTTACACGACGACGACGTGAACACCAACACCACCACGGTATTTCAGGTTTTCTTTTGTCATTTTTTTTTTCTGTTATGCTTTTTGTTTTGTTATTTTGTTTTTTGATTATTTCGATAATTCACTTCAACCAAGTAATAACCACTAAGTGAGCCATCATCATCGTCATCATCACCATCATCATCATCATCATCACCATCATCATCATCATCATCACCATCGTTATTGTCATCACCACTACCATCGTCGTCATCGATCAAACAATATCTGAACTTGGGGGTCGATAAGGGCCAATTTCATAACTGATAGTTGATACTTATTAAAACCATTTAATTTAGTTTTTATTCCTTTTTTAAAATTATTATTATTATTATTATTATTATTCAGTAGTTTTGTTTTCGTTTTTATTTATTTTAGTTTTATTTTATTTATTCAGTAGTTTTATTTTTTATTATCATTATTATTATTATTATCATTATTATTATCATCATTATTATTATTATTATTTATTTATTTATTTTTGTTTTTAATGAAATAAATCACTAATTGAAAGCATCAGAATAAATTAATTATTTCTCAACTGTATTGCTGATTCCTCCTCATATGTTATTTCAGTTAGCAGCAGATTGCTAGTTAAAGCAAAAATACACACCATGGTTTGTTAAGTTTTTGTTGTTGTTGCTTCTGCTGCTGCTGCTGTTGGTTGTTGTTGTTGTTGTTGTTTTTTTCTGTGTGTCAAATCTCTTGGAAAGATATTTTCTTCTCATATAAATTATTCAAAACCCTCATTAAAATAGAATAATTCTCCCCCCCCCATCTCTTTCTCTCTCTCTCTCCCTCTCTATTTCTCTGCCTGTCACTTATATCAGACTCACAAACACACACATACACATGTATATATATTATATAATATATATATATATATATATATATATAAATACACAACACACATCACAAATATTAATTTCACACACACACACACACACACACACACATAATATTCATGTATATATATATATTTATATATATATATATACACATATATATCTATATATATATACACATGCACAAATATTAATATTGATACACACACACACACACACACACACATATATATGCATGTATATACATACACACCCACAAATATTAATATCCATTCAACTGTTGTTAATGAATCTGATGATGTTTATGATGGAATTGTTTTTACTACTACAGACAAGGTGTTCCAGTGATTAACCTTTGATAGGAAATTAGTAATGGAATGATCAGCTATGCA
>NC_043013.1:46317186-46332186 GCF_006345805.1 Octopus sinensis | reverse complement strand
GAAGTGGCAAAAGAATTACTAAGTAGATAGTACTAGATTGGGATCTTTTCGGTTTGAATGGCAGTTTTTTTCTGGCGGTGTCGTATGTAATTGTCACCCATAATTATGACCCTAGTATTGATTTATTGCATTTCAATCTCTTTTAGGGTTAGGGTTAGTTAGGGGTGGGGGAAGGGTATCTTTTTTTTCTTCACAAATGTAAATAAACCCAATCTGTTTCTTAAACGGGGGACATATTCATGTGGCACAGAATGTTTTTTTTACCTCAATAGACGTCAGTGATTGGTTGAAATTGCAGAAATTGAAGAAAAAAACATCAAATATCTTACAAACTATAGAATTTTCTCAATAAAGCCAAGAGAAAAAGATGTTTTATAAATACATTCTACTGGTATACGAAGTTTAAAATTTTTTAGTTACCTAGAAATTATGTTAAAAACTGCCGTTCAAACCGAAAAGATCCCAATCTTGTACTATTTATTTAGTAATTCTTTTGCCACTTCTTTGGCAAGTACTAAGTTATGCTTTACTGATGATATTATATTAGAATAATAGCTTAGCTTTAGAAGAATGAATTGTTTACAAAATAAATAATTTATACATCATCTCCATAAAACAGAAAATAGTTCAGTTAAGATACTTAGTAACCCTGCATGAGGCGTATGTGTTTGTGTGAGTGTATGGTAATTACTCTGTAGGTTCTAGAAAATGGATGTTCTGTATGATAAAGGGTTATTATTATTTTTTTTTTCTGTATTTAGTTCTAGTCAGCTACAAAATATTTCAGGATTTAATAAATAAACCTATTCTCTTCAATTCAATAATTCTACCTTATATTTATGGACCTTAAAAACCTACTAACTACAACTAACTTTTCATCCAGTTGATCTTTATGTCAAGATCACCCTTGTCAAATAAGTAATTAAACACACACACCATGCATACACACACACACACGCACACACACACACACACATGAAATATGGAATGGAAGTGTTTTATTAGGTGCCATCTGGGTAGCTTATCTTTTGTTTAAACTATACAAACGACTCGTTTGTAGTAATTACTCGTTTGCTTGTTCAAACACTCCTGTATCATTTATATTAATCTATATAATCAAAGGTGTGGCTCTACTTGTGAAATACTAATGTATTGCCATGGAGACAAGTCAGTTTCAGTACCCAGCTCCTATCTTACTTGGCCAACTGGTACCAACGACTGTTGATTAACTATTAAAAGGTTCAACAATTTTATACTAGCATATTCTTTCAAAGAATGAAATATTGTTTTCTCTTGTAAATTAAACATAATATTGACATAAGTGTTGTTCACAATATAAAACATTATATAATGAGATATAGTTTTTTCTCTAAACAGGATAAAAAAATTAGGAGTGTATTTCTTTTTGACCTGTGCTATCTCTGCTTGAGTTAATATACCACTCAGAGTTAGATAATTGACTGTTTGGTAACAACACAATATATATACATATATATGTATATATATATATATAATATATATTTATATATATATGTATATGGGTGTGTGTGTATATGTAGGTATATTCTATATATATATTGTTTATGTTTTACTTGGTTCAGTCATTGGACTGCAGCCAAGCTAGGGCCATGAGTGGTTTTTAACTGAACGAATTGATGCCAATATATTTTTAAAGTCTGGTATTTACTCTGGTAGCCTTGTTGCTGAACCACTAGGTTATGTGGATGTAAACACACCAACACCAGTTGTGATGTGGTGACAAGTGATGAACATGGACACAAAAACACACACACACACAATGGGCTTCTTTCTGTTTCCTATTTCCATTTCCCATATCCACTCACAAGGCTTTGGTTAGCCTGATGCTGTAGTAGAAGACACTGGCCAAAAATGCCACGCAGTAAGACTGAACCCAGAACCATGTGTTTAGGAAGCAAATTTTTTACCACACAGCTACACTCACACCTCTTTCTCGCTCTCTTCTCTTACTCTATCTCTCTCTATATATGTGTGTGTGTGTGTATATATCTGTTTGTTTTGTACACCACCTGTCTTCATCTTGTTTTTCATAAACTTTCTCTCTCTCTCTCTCTCTCTCTTTCTCTCTCTCTCTCTCTCTCTCTCTCTCTCTCTCTCTCTCTCTCTCTCTCTATATATATATATATAATATATATATATATATATTATATATATATGTATATGGGTGTGTGTGTATATGTAGGTATATCTATATATATATTGTTTATGTTTTACTTGGTTCAGTCATTGGACTGCAGCCAAGCTAGGGCCATGAGTGGTTTTTAACTGAACGAATTGATGCCAATATATTTTTAAAGTCTGGTATTTACTCTGGTAGCCTTGTTGCTGAACCACTAGGTTATGTGGATGTAACACACCAACACCAGTTGTGATGTGGTGACAAGTGATGAACATGGACACAAAAACACACACACACACACATGGGCTTCTTTCTGTTTCCTATTTCCATTTCCCATATCCACTCACAAGGCTTTGGTTAGCCTGATGCTGTAGTAGAAGACACTGGCCAAAATGCCACGCAGTAAGACTGAACCCAGAACCATGTTTTAGGAAGCAAATTTTTTACCACACAGCTACACTCACACCTCTTTCTCGCTCTCTTCTCTTACTCTATCTCTCTCTATATATGTGTGTGTGTGTGTATATATCTGTTTGTTTTGTACACCACCTGTCTTCATCTTGTTTTTCATAAACTTTCTCTCTCTCTCTCTCTCTCTCTCTTTCTCTCTCTCTCTCTCTCTCTCTCTCTCTCTCTCTCTCTCTCTCTCTCTCTCTCTCTCTCTCTCTCTCTCTCTCTCTCTATATATATATATATATATATACATGCCTTTAACTTATAGTCATTTAGTAATAACCACACAACCTGGGTTAAGTTCTACAGACACAGAACATTGGAAAATTCAACTACATTGAGGTGGTTGAAGGATTTTGTATATATTTCCATTGTCTCATATTTTTAATAATAAACTCTTAAGAAATAATATATCATTCAATAATGCACCCCTCTCTCTCTCTCTCTCTCTTTCTCTCACTCTGTGTGAGACCACTAAAGAGATGAATTAAGTCCTCCTGAAAGATATTTAATGTGTTTTATTTACATCTGTAAAGCTGGACCTTTTGTAGATGTTTTAGTAATGATTTTCTTTTCCTTCCCGCTGCATACCTGAATAAAAAAAAAATGATTGCCAAGTAGTTTCCATGTTAGCTTATTTAGCCCTCTGGGCTGTAGAGTGGGTCCGTCCCTGCACCACCCTTGTACACCATTCATTTGCTGTTCACATTTTTTTTTTTCACCCATCAAGTCTTTCTAGTGCCCTGCTAGTTTGCTAGCTACTAATTATATACTTAAGTACTACTCTGTGACCTAGCAACACACAAGCTGGTAGTCCAAGTCAGTCATCAGATATTTTAGGGTGTTGGATATTGCACTGTTCTAGCTTTCATCAGGTTAAAATTAGCTGCCCCACCCATTACATTCATCATGTCTAGGATAGCATAGGTAGTAGCAATAGTAATCCTCTTGTACAGTGGTAGACTTGACAAATAACCTCAACTATGTCCTCTTATATTACACTGGTTTAGTCAGTATGTTATTGTTTTTTTTTTACTTATTTTTTTCTTTCTATGTTTTATGATGAATGAAATTGATAAAATTTTTTTCTTTTTAATTTTAATTTCTGCCAACATAGAGTGTTTACAACTTACTTTTATTATTTAGGCTCGGTATTAGTCATCATTTAAATGGAACAGACATCTTATGTATTTGATGGATGCATAGGCTTCACATAGTTTTAGATTTGATTTTTCTTTCTTAAAAATGCAAGTTGTTCACACAATGTTTCCCAACCATGTTTTTTTTACTTGTGGATCCCTTTGATGTCTATTCTATTCTGGTGGACCTTCATGGCCAGTAGATGTTTAAAAGCTAGTTTTATAGATACTTCTTTCAAAATTCCTATTCTGTTTTTCCACCCATTCACTTAAAGAAAGAAACCAAGTTGTTTCTTGCAATTATAATATGGACACTGGTTGAGAACCATTCCTTTTTGATACATGTAAATGAAACAGCTAATTGGACAAAATATTGAACTCATAGATCATAGGTTCAAAATCACTACAGGTGTTTCTCTTGTGTACATAAGATATTTTCCTTCCTTATGCTTTTAGTTCAGCTAGGTGTCAGGATTAACATTACTTATCATAGTTTACCTATAAAAACTAGTGCTTAGCTTTCTGCAACTAGAACTCTGCACTGGCTATTATGAATTCCTGACATTTTTGAGACATCTTAAGAATTCATTAACTTTCAAGAGAATGTAGAGTAATTCTTTTAAGAACTGGTTCTTGAAGTATATATATATATATATAATATATATATATATTATATATATATATATAAAAAGGAAATTTCCTTTTTTATATATCACCACTCGTGTTGACATCTTTTTTTAAATATATATATATATATATATATATATATATATATATAAAGCTATGAAAAACAGCATGTAAACATTAAGTTGAAAAACTCTTTTGGATTCGAACCCACATTTCTTATATACATGGCAGGCATTCTAGCATTGTGCTTTTTCCATCTAAAAGGGTTTTCCGACTCAATATTTACATGCTATTATCTATAGCTCTATATGTACTTTGAGAACCAATTCTGAAAAAGAATCTTTTGAGATATTATTACAATATCACATGTCCGAGGTTGACAGAAACAATATCAGATAATGTTATTTCATCACACTGTTTTGTATTCATATCTCACTCAAGTGAAATATTTCCAGGGTGGAAAATATAAACTTCAATTAATGTCTCTCTCACCAAAATTTATATCCTTGTTTATAATGTAAGAATCATATATATACTTCACTTAGGTATTGTGAGAGTAATAACCTAAACCCTTCTCATAGGTAATGCTTTTTTCCTATATATATATATATATATATATATATGCATAAATGTAATTCTTTTCCCAAATAAACTGCACTTCATAGTCGAGGCTCCAATGAAGCTATAAGATGTTACTCAAACACTGCATCTTATAGCAGAAACAGCTGTAAGCTAATGAAGTGCATAAGATAATCGTTAATTCCTTTGTCTTATGCACAGGAGTGGCTGTGTGGTAAGTAGCTTGCTTACCAACCACATGGTTCCGGGTTCAGTCCCACTGCGTGGCACCTTGGGCAAGTGTCTTCTACTATAGCCTCGGGCCGACCAAAGCCTTGTGAGTGGATTTGGTAGACGGAAACTGAAAGAAGCACATCGTATATATGTATATATATATATGTATGTGTTTGTGTTTGTCCCCCCAGCATCGCTTGACAACTGATGGTGGTGTGTTTACGTCCCCGTAACTTAGCAGTTCAGCAAAGGAGACCTATATAGAAGGAGTACTAGGCTTACAAAGAATAAGTCCTGGGGTTGATTTTGTTGACTAAAGGTTGTGCCCCAGCATGGCCACAGTCAAATGACTGAAACGAGTAAAAGAGTAATGAGTGTGTGTGCGTGTAGTTTCATCTTCTGACATTCAACCCGAAGAAAATCGTGAGGGACTGATGAACTCACCCTATGCATAAAATCTCTCCAATGCAGACAACTCTATTAAGCACATTTCACTGCTAATGCAAAGCTGACCTCTGCAATTCCTCAGCTTAAATAATGAAATTAGCACTACTTGATTTTTAATTGCAGTATATAACGATTTTTAATTGCAACATATAACTACTCTAGTTAGCATGAAAAATATATGAGGCAGTGAACTAATTGAGACAAAATACTCTGAACATCTTAATATGAAAAAAACAAAATATTGATTTCTTTTTGAATTAAGATGAAGCTAATTATCACAAGGAACGAATGTAGTTGCTTGAATTGAGATCCGCGTATCACTGGTACTTTTAAACACCACGGATGGTGCAGGTAGGAATAACAAAGTGGTCAGTGTAAGATTAAATTCATAAAATATTTTTTACCTGGGTTTGTCGTTATAACTGGTCATTTGCTGTCCTCTCTATCTCAAAAAAAAAAAAAAAATTTATAATATTTGCAGAGTGTTAATTATGGAATGATTTATATATATATTTTAAAATTTAGATTTTTCCATGTCTGGGAAATATACTTAAAAAACATTTTCTGCTTAGGTATATAACCCAAGTTAATATGTAAAATATATAAGTAATATTTGATTTTAGTGAGGAAACATGAACATTAATAAGTATGTAATTTACCCATTGTTTGTAGTTTTTTTTTTTGGTGTGGGGAAGGATTTTTTTTCTACATAATTAGAATGGTGGTTTCCTGGCGAAGAATTAATTCTCGCTTTTATTTGTTATATTCCTCTCTTTTAAAATTTAAATTAGGTCGTTGGAAAATATGTGTAAACTAGCTTGTAAAGGGAAGTAACTCCTAACCGCTTCATTATATGAGAAACGGACAGATTTTACCAAGTTACTCATTTTTATTCTCTCTCTCTCCCAGTTATCTCTTTCTTTCGGTCTCTCTCGCTCACCCCCCCACCCCCGCCGCTTTCCTCACTGATTCTCATTTTGATGTTGACATTGTTATTATTCTGTTAGCTAGTAAAACTAATTACAATGATCTAGGGAAATATATTTCTTATAAATCATACTTTGGATATTCCAAAGAAAATCTGCATAAAAATTTTTGACTTTAAAACATTACAAAAAGAAAAAAAAAGAAAAAGAACTTCTCTTCATATTAATTGAATGAGATTATATTTTGGTTTAGCTATTTTGTTTTTAGATTTTACAAGAAAAATATATTTATATCAATATTTGTTTAATTTTAATCTCTTCTTTCCATTTTATTTCATGAAATCAATCTCAATTTTTAATGTATTTCTATATTGTCATTAATCTTAATCTTGTGTAGGTTGCCATATTATGGATTGGGCATAGATTTTTATTATTATTATTTATTATTATTATTATTATTAATTGTTTTTTTTGTTTGTTTGTTTTGTATTTCTTAGGTTTTCTGTCGAATTTTATTTCGTCATTTATATTGTATAATTTTAAGTGTTATTTTGAAAAATGTAATTTAATTTAGAGAAAATAACAATAACAGTAATGATGATGATGATGATGATGATGATGATAATAGTAATAATAATAATAGTAATAGTTATATTAAGAAAAAGAATTTGTACCTGTAACATCCCTTTGTAGCAATAAAAGAAATTATTATTATTATTATCATTATTATTATTATTATTATTATTATTATTATTATTATTATTATTATAGGGTTTTCATCCTTTTAGATAAGGGTTCTTTTTTCATTGATTAATATGTTTAGCTGTCTGTATCCTCTTCCTAACCTTTTGACTGTTAGATAATTTTCCAATATGAAATATTTTAATCTGTCTATCTATCTATCTATCTATCTATCTATCTATCTATCTATCTATCTATCTATCTATCTATCTATTTGTGAGTGTGTGTATACATATATATCTGTAGTTCTACAATGCTTGTAGTACATTTTTATTATTTTTTTCATGTCTCTCAGAAATATTAATAAATTGGCATGAAATTAAAAACTAGGGTATGAACTTTGTAAGTATGGTTATTAATTGAATGTATTTATCACAATTATTATTTCATATTCACCACATATATATATATATATATATATATTCCATATATATATTCCATTATTGAAATTTTGGAAAAAAAAATGTAATGTTAATTATAAATTATTTTTCGCGAAGAATTCATTTAAGATTTGAAAATGGAAAAATAATCTCTTATTCTATCTTGTAATAATATCTGGGCTAAATGTTGCTGTTTTTGAAATGGTCACAATCATTATTGGTTGCTAATAATTTTTAAGCATAGCTCTGCTCCAAAGCTTTCAGTCCAAAATATGATAAAATTAATGTAACTTGTAAAGAGAAATATCTAGGAAAATAGTAACAGTGGAAGAAAATACATAGTTCTTTGTGTAAAGGTTAAACCATTCAAATTTGTCAGTAATAAGTGTGTATATGGGTGTATATAGTTAGAATTATAGTTTGTAATTTCATGCCTGTTACATCACATGTGACATGTGGTACTCTGTTGTGTTTACATTTCTGTAATGATTCTGTGTGTGTGTGTGTGTGTGTGTGCATGCATGTGTCTGTGTGTGTGTGTTTACAAAAATAGTCTTAGATTATATTGCGAGATATAAACTTAGGTGCGAATAGAGGAGAATTGTTGATCTGAGTTATGTACAATTCTTTGAAGCAGTAGTTGTAGATGGTTGTAGTTAAAAAAAAAAAAAAAAAAAAAAAAAAAAAATCAGGTGAGATAACAGGTGAATTAACGAGTTGTTGCAACTTCAGTTGGTTGCGAAAGAAGATGTCTCATCTGATTGCAGTTTCATTGAGGATACTGTTGTTTCAAACCCTCAGCACTGTTATATACAGTGTAAGGGTAAAGTCCAGTTGCTGTTGCCCTTCCACACAACTACTATATGTTCATCAATACTGGCAGTTTGTTTTGGATATAAGGAAATCGCTGCTTAAATTGTCATCTTCACAGTTCCTTATCAC
Organism: Octopus sinensis; assembly: GCF_006345805.1. Taxonomy (NCBI): domain Eukaryota; kingdom Metazoa; phylum Mollusca; class Cephalopoda; order Octopoda; family Octopodidae; genus Octopus; species Octopus sinensis. The sequence goes on along the minus strand of NC_043013.1, from coordinate 46,323,581 downwards.
TCTAGTAAATGAAAGGCATAAATGACCTTGTCAGTATATGAACCCAGAATGTTAAGACGGTCAAAATGCTGTTGAGATTCTGCCCCTTCACCACCTTAATAATAATAATAATGATGATGATGATGGTGGTGGTGGTGGTGGTGATGGTGATGATGATGATCTTTTCTACTAAAGGCACAAGGCCTGAAATTCTGGGGGAGGGGACTAGTCAATTACATTCCCCCAGTCTTTTATTGGTACTTAATTTATTGACCCCAAAAGTCAACCTTGGTGGAATTTGAACTTGGAACGTACCAATGGGCAAAATACCGCTAAGCATTCTGTCCAGCTCACCGTCTTTCATAGCAACGAGATAATAATAATGCTTTCTACTATAGGCACAAGGCCTGAAATTCTGGGGGAGGGGACTAGTTGATTACATCAACCCCAGTGATTCAGCAGAACAGCAACAACAACAACAACAACAATAATAATAAGTAGCGCAAGGTGACCATTTTCCAGGGAAAAGGTTATGTCAATTACCTCAGTACTTGAATGGTATTTTATTTTATTGACCCCCGGAGAAGTATGGCAATATCAGCCTTAGCAGAATTTGAAGTCAAAATATAAAAAAATATCATCATCATCATCATCATCATCACATCATCATTATTATTATTATTATTATTAACAATATAATTACAACAAAGAAGGTTTCAGATTTTTGCACTCAGCCAACAATTTTATATGGGGAAGGAGTTAGTCAGTATGATCAACCCTAGTGGTTGACTGGTACTTTATTTTATCAAACTCAGAGGGATGATGAAAGGCAAAGTTGACCCTGGTGGGAATAATAATAACCATAATAATAATAGCATTGCCATGAATTTTCTTTCCCTTTTCCCCCTTTATTTTCATTTTCTTTTTTTTTCTTCTTTCTTTTTTCTCTCTGTCTTTCTTCCTCTTTTTTATCACATGACTTTGTAATGAACTATCTGGTGTGTTTATTTCGATGGCCTACCAATGTATACAGTAAGTTTCTTTGCCTTAGGTGTCGAGAAGACACCTGGCAAGAAATGGAAGCAAAATCGAAAGAAGAGGATAATGATGATAATGATAATAATAATAATAATGATAATAATAATAATCCTTCCTACTATAGGCTCAAGGCCTGAAATTTTGTGAATGGTTGATTTTGGGGATAGTTGATTCCATTGACGCCAGGACTCAACTGATTTCATCCATCCTGAAAGGATAAGAGCAAAGTCGACCTCAGTGGAATTTGAGCTCAAAAATATTCAGATGGACAAAATGCTGCTAAGTATTCTGTCCAGCTTGCTAACAGTTCTGCCTGTCCTCTCCTGTAGAAATGATAATGATAATGCACTTTAGGTCTCTCTCTAAAAGCTTTCTTCTGAATGCTGAAAAAACAAAGCAAATATTTTATCAATGCCAACATCACATAATTCATAGGAGGTTACTTTCACTAGGGTGTGGTGATTTAAGATTCCTTAGACATTTGATAAATTCTAATTTCGACTTCACCCATGTTATTATTTTTTTTTTACCTCCTTCACTGTTATATACCACCAAAATAGGGTCAATCAACCCCTATCGCCTACTCCTGACTCTTATTGAACTTGTAACTGATGCATTTTAAATTATTCTATAGTAATAAGATTATGTCATAGACTCTTCGGCTTGCTTTGTTTATATAACTTGAATTTGCAGATCTTATTGTGATTCTAGCTAAGTTCAAACCATATTTTATGAAAAATATCTTGACTGTGATACAAATGCTTAAGAGTAAATTTAGTGTGTTTTGTATAATATTTTTATATTATTTGTCTACTTTTCACGATTTCTGCAATATTATTTTTTTGAAACCATATTTATATGCACTCTATATTTCCTTTTGCAGTATTTATATGTACTAATATATGGAAATGTTCGTTGAATTGTTTACCACCTGCATATTTCCTGAAAGATGGCTTTCAAATATGCATATGTGTGTCTGTGTGTGTGGTGTGTGTGTGTGTGTGTGTATGCATGGGTGTGTTAATTTATATGTATGTGTAATTGTATGTATTGTTATGTTTTTTTTTGTTTGGGAACTAACAAATACATCTTTGAAGAAATGGCAAGAATAGGAAGAATGTACCTAAGATGCTGTTTTGTTATTATTTACTTAGTTTTTTTTTCTTTTAATTTTGCTTTGAATCAATTATATCATGCTACAAGATAAAAGGAAATCTAAAAAAACATGTTTTTTTTTCATTTAAAAATTTTTTCTATGTCCTTTTTATATTTTTGTTCAATGAAATCTATAGCTTCCCCCAAAAAATGTCGGTGGCTTTTTTTTGTTTTCATTTCTAGATGCATTTTCCCTACCACTACCCCAACCATCACATCAGCTTCTCATCCTCATCACTACTCACGTTGTATCAGTAAAAGAAGGTTTATTTTCCAAAAAAGAAAAAAAAAAAAAATTAAATAAAAAAAAGGGAAAAGAAAAGAAATTATCTAGATAGAGTATTTCAAGGAATCTGCTAATTTAAAGATTTTTTAAGTGTTCAGTTATGAAAATAAAATATGAAAAAAAATTGAATCTGCAAAATGAAAAATGAGTTTTGTCTAAACCATAAAGCCATTGTGTTAGATAGTAACTGATTTTGATAGCTTAAGAGTGATTTCGATGACTGGCAGAAACTAAACTAAAATTCCTGTTATCATATTCCTGCAAAAAGCATTTCATGAGAATGAATAATATAGATAAGTGAAAAATAAAGAAAGAATGAGTTCTTGAAACCATTACAGAAAGATAGACAGTTTTAATGTATATTTATCTTACACATTCTACATATTTATATACATTATTTCAAAAACTATTATATGCAAAACTATTTATTCTATACATCTGCATTTCAAACAATTCTTCATTTAATACAGTTTGAGCTAAATGACCATCGTATTTGAAGAGGGCTTAACTCTGTTGGATTTTCTTGGATTTTTAATCTAATTATTTATATTAGAAATTATTGGCTTCCCTAGTTGTTGAAGCAAATATATCATCATTGAATACAATTTTGCTACTGTTCATGTAATACCCACCTCCCACTTATTTTTTTATCTGGTCTTCATTTGTCAAATTAAATATTACCTTTAGTTCTTGGATATATAGCGCAGCAGAAGCTTTTAGCCTTTTTTTATTAGGTTTTACAAATCATATACAGAAGAGAAAGCTTCTCTCACATCCTGCTTATCAATATTAATTATATCAACCTTGAAAAGAGCACGGAGGGAGAGAGAAGCCTCTTCAGATACCACTGATAGAGAGTAACTAACCTTGTGCTTCAGAATAAATTTGGTTGTGTAAATTTTTTCTTTTTGGAGTAGTTAGAAGAAAATTATAATTTGTCATAATTTCAAAATAATTGATACCTACAATATAACTTATAGCATTGGTTATTTTTAGCTTTTATTTTCTGTGGAAAAAAATCACATCAATGGAAAGTGTTAAGAATTGTTACAGTAGCCTCTTAATGTATCTGATTTGAAACTTTTTATTGTTTGCTATTATTGTTTTTGTTTTTAGGCTGAATAAATACTCGGCTTAACTTTTCTTTTTGTATTTTCTTTTCTTTTTTTTTTCGTTTGTTATAACTTATCAGTGTTTTCTTTTAAAGTTACTAAAGTGCCTTAGAAATATTTTGCGAGTTAAAAAGAACTTTGAAAATATATACAATTAAGATAAAGAGAAATTTCTTCGACAAAGTCTCTTCTTACACGACACGACTTTTTCATCTTACAAAACTTTTGTATGTCAGCCAGATGAGTCTGAGAATAAATTACTTAGACAACAATTATTTCTAGGTAATATAAAAAGGAACGCAGATATTCTCCTTGGCAGTTCATACTTTAAAACAAGAATTTATATCCTGTGGGTCTATATTAATAACAAGGTGCAAGTTACAACATGTTGGAAGTATATAAACAATTTGTGTGAACTGATAGCAGTTTGATTTGATATTATTGATTCACTGTCATCACACCAATACTCTGTCTGCAGTCTACTCTCTTAATTTTGTTTCTTTTCCGGATGTTAAACATAAAGCAGTAGTTAAAGATTTATCTTCATCTACTGTTGAAGATTTTTATTTAGCATGTAGCTTACTGTTTGGCTTTAATGTTACTGTCTATGTTTCTTGATTTCCACAAAAAAAGAAAAAAAAAGAATGTTTTATGTTTGTTCGTCTTTGTTATAACAGAATACACAAACTTATGGATTTAGAAAAAAATTTACATTGAAATAAAAGCGCAGATATTTTACTCTTCTTCTTCTTCCTACTGTTAACTACTTAATTAGAATTAGCCAGTGAGAATGGTACATATTCTCAGATTAGGTAGGCTGAAGTAGCTAGAATAATTTGGCCTGAAATTTGGAGGACGGGCTAGTCGATTACATCAACCCCAGTACATAACTGGTACTTATTTCATTGGAAGAAGGCGGCGAGCTGGCAGAAACGTTAGCACGCTGGGCGAAATGCTTATTGGTATTTCGTCTGTCGTTACGTTCTTAGTTCAAATTGTGCCGAGGTCGACTTTGCCTTTCATCCTTTCGGGGTTGATAAATTAAGTACCAGTTACGCACTGGGGTTGATATAATCGATTTAATCCATTTGTCTGTCCTTGTTTGTCCTCTCTGTGTTTAGCCCCTCGTGGGTAGTAAAGAAATAGGTACTTATTTCATTGACCCTGAAAGGATGAAAGACAAAATTGACCTTGGCAGAATTTGAACTCAGAACGTAGTGACAGGTGAAATACCTATTTCTTTATATCCAAAGGACAGGGATTTGTGTCTGGAGGTTAGTACATTTGACAGTGTCACAGCAAATTCTTCCTTTGGCGCTGCAAAGTTTGATCCCACCAATTCCCAGAGTCTACAAATGACACGATTCACCAGGTGTTGCAGACAACAAATTACTATTATTTAATAAATGGAAATGCGTTTATGCTGTTTAAGATAATTAGAGATTGCAGGGACCAGCAGATGTATGAGGATTTCGACTGACTGTAATTGGAATTTCATTATTCAAAGCAGCATTCAAATCTCTGTTGATGAAATCTGAAGTAGAATGAAAACATTTATATCAAAACTGGTCAGAAGATTAAGCATACTGATCTATATAAAATTTTATAACAATAATGATAATAATAATAATAATAATAATAATAATGATGATAATAAATAAACAAATAAAGAAATGTTCCATTTATTTGCCAGCATGACCCATTCATGCATGCAAAATGTTTTACAAAAAAAGATTTATAGGACATGAGGGGATATAAAAATACAGTTTCATAAAAACAAGGGTGGGGCAAGCGTATTACTATACAATACATATGTATAATACACACACAAAAAGATATTAATAAAAAAAACGGATGCAAATAAATTCATAGAATATATATGTATGTGTGTGTATTTCGTTTTTTTTTTAAATTCTGTTTATTGGGGGCTTTTTCGCAAACTTTTTTTTTCCGCTTAGGGTATATATGCCTTTACCCCCTTTGTAGTTTTTACCTCTTACCGCAACTCCAGGCAATGAAGCATAGCATATTGTTGAACATGTCAACAATCATGAGAAATCTATTAAAAACCATTTCAAATACTGCAGAAATAAGTTTGACATCTAACAGCTGTATATGGAGGTAAATGGGAAGCCCCTGCTTCTGTGTTTTTGATGACTATGATTTCAAAAAAAAAAAAAAAAAACGTAAGAAAGTGGGGGTGAGCTTGCAAATCCCTTTATATCCAAAGCAGCAAAAATTTCACGAGAAATTGAACAGCTAAAACCTAAATCTCAAGCAGCACACTCTCTGACTCTTCCCCCATGTTAGAAAATGAACTTTGACACATGGTCTATAGATAGCACATAATAAAACCTGACATCATTGTCCATGACAAAAATGACAGCAGTGTATTAATTATTGACACAGCAATACCAAATGACAGTAATGTTGTAGGAAGGAGGTGATATAATCTGAGGCATGGCACACTGACCAAGCTGTTGAAGTAAAAACAATTAAGGGAATGTCTCTTTTGTCCTAATTGTAACTGACACCAGGGAGTGATACAGCCATTGATAAATTACCTATGAGGGTAGATGCAGGAACATTCTGGATAGCAGTCGTACTAGGATCTATAAACATTGGTAAGAGATTCTCAAAGAGTATTTTTTTAAACTTTGAGCAATCTCATGAACCATGAACAAACTATCCTGGGTTAAACTGAAACACTTCCGTCCATGTTCACCAATATGTATTCAATTCTTGTTTGAAGGAAACATTAATAATAATAATAATAATAATAATAATAATAATAATAATCCTTTCTATTATAAGAACGCTTGAAA
>NC_043013.1:46277186-46309686 GCF_006345805.1 Octopus sinensis | reverse complement strand
TAGTGACGGGGACGTAAACACACCAGCATTGGTTGTCAAGCAATGCTAGGGGGACAAACACAGACACACAAACATATACATACACATACATACATATACATATATACGAAAGGCTTCTTTCAGTTTCCGTCTACCAAATCCACTCACAAGGCATTGGTCGGCCCGAGGCTATAGCAGAAGACACTTGCCCAAGATGCTACGCAGTGGGACTGAACCCAGAACCATGTGGTTGGTAGGCAAGCTACTTACCACGCAGCCACTCCTGCGCCTATGTGTATATAAAAGTATATAAACAGCTTATTACTCCATGATGGATATAAAAGTCTTCTATGATGAATATGGTGGGTAGCAGAATACGTTTTTGTGTGATTTTGCATGATATACATACACACGTATGTACATACATATGCATGTGCATATTTGACTGCACCCAGTGTTAATTCACCTGGGTGTGGAGCAAGTTAAATAAAGCATTCCACTCAAATACTTATTAAAATACAGGTACACAGTATCTATTGTCAATGCATTTCACATACATAAAATGAAATAAATATTCTTTAAAAAATAATAATTATAGTAATTTACAAAGATGTCTTTGAATCTTCGAGATGTCTTTTCTGTGAATATATTTCTTTCATTCTTTACATATTTGCTAGACTTTTTTTTTTTCATTTTATTTTATTTACATAGCACAGAACATAACCTCTAAAAACAATGTTTGGTAAAAATATATACAGTAGCTGAACTGCAATTAGCTTCTCCCTTCTCAAAAATTTAAAGCCAGTAATTCTCCAGCTATTTTATATGCTACTAATTATCTTGCTATTCTGGGAAAAATTGAAGTAACTGCTACTTTTTTTCCCCTTCCGTTTTTGTTTTTACTTGATTCTGTTTTATAACTATTTACTCAACAAATTAATCACATTTCAACATTTATGCTCGTTGATTTGTGCTGCTAGTTTCACAGGAATTGCAATATGTCACTTAGTAATATGTAAAAGAATTTTAATTCTCATTTAAGCCGATATTTTAAATAACCGATATTTTCATTGGCGCTATCCGTATCTGTTGTCCCTTTTTGACTGTTGCCTGTAGGAGATAGTTTCTAATTCAATTCCCTTGTCCCTTTGCAATTTCTAATCCTGGAGTTCAATTTTACCTTAAAATGAAAGGAAAAAATGTTTTATTCAAAAAATTGCTAGGGTTCCTTATTTCTGCGAAATTGCTTTAGACACAGTGTTTTTGTTTGTTGTTTACAAAATGAGATTAATTCTACATCATATAGTTGGCCCATCAAATCAACTCTGCCACTCACTTTTATTAGTTTTATTTATTTTTTTATTCTTAATATTTAATTTCTGATTTTTACTTACATAACTGAAACCATATCATAAGCTGATCTTTAATAAGATTTACAATGATTTTGGTGTTTTCTCTACAGAATCTTACTGAACTAAACCTAGCAATACTTATCCTCCCTGCATGCCTATAGATATGGCTTCCTGTAGCAAAGAAGGCTTTTGTTGTTGTTGTTGCTGTTGTAGTGTATAGCTTGTTAATACAGTGGTAGAGCTAATTTTTGAGCAGCCATTTAATCGTTAAGAGAACTTTTTACCAAATCGACACAACGATTTGTATTCAATTTTACTGTAAAAGAAATTTCTTTGACTATTTCTTTATCAGTTCAAATTTATTTTTGAGATGTTTACAACTCTGGAATTTTGTCTTTAGTTGTTTTTTTTTCCTTGTATTATTATTATTATTATTATTATTATTATTATTATCATTTTCATTATTATCATTGTCAAAATAAAGTATCAGTTAAGTTCGGGGAAGGGGGTTAATATAATTGACTAAACTCTTGTTGCACCTATGGTAGAAACAACAACAACAGCTTCTTGTACTTACCACCACCACCACCACCACCACCACTACTACTAATACTACTACTATTACTACTGCTACTACATTGAAGGATGACAGAATGACAGCTACATTAGAGCATTGATGATATTTAATTTATTAGATTTCTTGAATTATTTATTATATTCTTCTACACTGGGTTTAATCGCAACTGTGGTTGCTTTATCCCCCTCGGGGTCAATTAACCATGCCATGCCACTTAACAAATTTGTAATCATTTACCTTTGTGAGAAATTATTATTTAATCAAGAAGGTTAAAGTTGTTTGCACAATTGTACTAAATTACCTACAAAGACTTGAGTCTATTTTGCTTACAAAGTTAATGAGTTTAAATCCTGAGCTTGTTATCCATTCGAGAAGACAAAACGTTACTAGTGATTCATTGCTTTGCCTCGAGCTTTCATCTCCTGATGGATTCATAGGAGCATCATTGTGGCATATGATGTGTTTTGGACTGTTTTAGACCAAGCACAGCCCATCCCTTTCCAGCTCTGACCAAGACTGATTTCTTCTAGAAAAACACAAACTGCCATAAAAAAGGGTTAACAACCTCAGGATGGATGAAAGGCAAGGTTGACCTCAGCAGTATTTGTACTCAGGGCACGGAGGGCTGGAACAAATACTGCAAGGCAATCCGATGCTTTAATAATTCCTCTTTCTCTGGAAATTTGTCATTATGTCAGTTAAGGGTTAGCAAGTGCACTTGTAGAATGAAGTAACTTAGCCCTTTTGTTATTGATTGCATCAGGGAGGAGATAATGTTGAGATCTGTTACAAAGTTTCACTGATAATTGCTGATAAAGTTTGTTCTAAGTAAAAATTGTATTAATTAATCGTGCTATTAAATTATAATCAGTGAGAATCCGGAAATTGTGTTTCCTGTTAATCTTATGTTAAAAACAAGATTTTGTTTTACTTTTCTCAAATAACTCAGATTTTTTATTGTTACTCATTTGAAAATATTGGCCCTTTTCTGTTAGTATTGCAAGTTTGTGACTTCACATTTCAAATACAAGAGCAGTGGTTCTTAATCGAGGTCTATTTGACCCCTGAAGGTCCATATAAGATTTGAGTGGGTTGGGTGAGGGGTCCGTGCAAGCAAAACTGTATCCACAACAGTATGTTAAGGTCCCATGAAAAAATTTGATTTAAATGTATTTATTGCCAGAAACAGCTGGGCTTCTTTCTCTAATGTTTTACATAGTTCAACCTACACAAGTTAATGTATGAAAAACAAAACAGGAATTTTGAAAAAAGCATCTATAAAACTAGTTTTTAAACATCGAATGACTATGGGGACCCACCAGAATAAAATAGTAATCAATTGGATCCATAGGTAAAAAAGAGTGGGTGATAACCACTGAGCTAGGGTGTGAGTGTGAGTGTGTTTTGTAGAATTTTATCTGAAACCTATCTTTACATTGCTACTCCATATTAAAAGTTATATAGTCATGAAGCCATTTGTCCAATTAGCATTCACCTACCCAAACAATTAGCTAATTGATCAATTATATGATTGCTGACTGTAAACCTGACACCCAAGGCATTGGAATTTGCTTTTGCAACTAAGGTGAAGTATAAGTAATGTTTAGAAGCTAAAGAAAGGGTTCTTAGCTGTTATTGTGGATACTTTGGCAATGATAATAGCTGAGTTGATAATAATTAATGTGATTGTGGAACAGTTGTTTTATTTTGAGATACACTATGGACATAGTTGTGGCTAGGATTGAGTACTGTCGAAAATCTGACTAATGTAATAAAGACAGATTCTGAACTGCAAAGGAAATTTTTGTAGATCAGGAAACAGCTGATACTCCTAATCCAGTTCATTTCCAAATCAAGATTCCAGTGTATGTCTCCAGATTCTGCTGAATAAAGCAAACTACAGATAGCTCCCTGGATAAGACATCTTTCTGTCACAGTTTCTGCCACTGAGTTAAATTCTTCCAAATGGACGATTTGGAAAACTCAGTTCTTGTCATTAATAAGGCTGTATTTGGTCAATTAAAGGGTGGCAAAACTCTAAAAAATAAAGAAATCTGTATTTGTGTGTGTGTGTGTGTTAACATCCCCGTGACTTAGCTGTTTAGCAAAAGAACTCAATAGAGTAAGTACCTGGCTTTAAAACAAAGAAAAAACTAAGCACTGGAGTTGATTCATTCAACTAAAAATTCTTCAAGGTAGTGCCCCAGCATGGCCACAGTCTAATGACTGAAACAAGTAAAAGATAAAAGACAATATCAACAGCACTGTTTGCTACAATGAGTTAAATCACCAATGGTACCCCACTTGTTGCTGGCTGGGTACTGGATGTTGAGAATGTAGTGAAACTAGTAATTTGAAATATATCTTAGAAATTACAATTTATATGAATATCTTATAGTTTCTTCAGCACTTAGATATATTTTTTGTTTTTATTTATTTATTTTTCGGATAAAAGTTGAAAATTGTATTTTTCATTAGAAAGTCTCATGTATAATTTAGTTGATTTTAGGAGAATAATCTAATAGAGTCTCAATCTTTGTAATGAATGAATATTAATCCATTATATTTATGATTGATAATTTCTTTTTCTGTAATATAATTAAAGAACTTAAATATAATTTTATAACTAGCATTATGTGGTAAAATCTATTGTTTCTAAACTTCCAAACTTTTAGTGTTGGTTCTGATAAAATTTAATGGAAGAATTTTTAAATATTTCTATTCTAATGCATCATAACATGTTTTATGTGGTATAGAAATTCTTAACAGTTTTACTAACTTTTTCCATTAAACTTTTAAAATGTTACCAAATAGCTGAAACAAATGCGAAGAAAATTGAGAAGAGTCTTAAATTTTATGGAAATTTGATAGGTGATGTACTTAGAGATGATATTTTAATTGTAATCTCAGAAAAAAGGAGAGACCTAAGAAAATTTGGTTCTAATTCAAAATAGCTATCATTAACCCTTTAGCATTTAAACCAGTTATATCTGGCTCAAATATCCTAGCTGTTTTAAGTTCAAATTGGCCAAATCCAGTCTCTCTTACCTACCCTACAATGTCATTCTAGAAATAAACAATCACGTCATTGAGATTTCAAAGCTATGAGCTGATGCAGGATAAATTCTAAACAATGTGAATAAATAAAGCATTGCATTTGACAGAATAATGTGAATGTTAGAGGGTTAAGGAAACTGCCCTGTGGGATTAGATTAAAAGAGATTCAGAATAAATGGAATTTATATTGGTAACATCTAAGCAGTTGGTTAGAGACTATCTGCACATTCTTCCTCTTATGATCTATCTATACTTTTGAAATAACTCAGACCTCATGTTTAAATATATAAATGTCATAATCTACCCTGGTACCAGTTGTTTGCCTGTTTGTATTTTTATTCTGTTATACTTGTATCTGTTCAAACGAAAAATTGCATATAGCCAGTTATCGTTAGGCAGCTATATATATATATATATATATATATCACATGATCACATGACCAACCAGACTATCAGATGTTGTTACACATCGCTGGTCACAATGCGTTCGCATTGTTTTAGCCTTCGAATGACGCCACCCCACTAGCTAAGTGAGCAGGCCAACAGAAGAAAGAGCGGTGAAAGAGTACAGCACCACCCCCTGCCGGAGCCTTGTGGAGCTTTTAGGTGTTTTCGCTCAATAAACACTCACAACGCCCGGTCTGGGAATCGAAACCGCGATCCTACGACCACGAGTCTGCTGCCCTAACCACTGGGCCATTGCGCCTCCATAAATATATATGAGAGAGAGAGAGAGAGCAAAATGAGAAAAATCTATATATGTATGTATTGGCAAACAAGTTAAAATTTTAAAAGACATAGTTTTACACATAGGTAGCTGAAAGTTCGCATTGAGACACATGCACTTTCAAAGAGAAAAATCATGGACTATGTAAGAGTTCTTTAAATATTAACCAACAGAATTTCTAACAAGAAACAACAGCAAAAGAAGTCTATGATTACATGTTGTGAGATCTAGCAGTAACAGGCATATATCTCTTTAGCAGCTTTTTTCCCCCTAATGGCTTTATATTGGTGTAGACAGTCTCTTACTAATTCTAGTGATTATTCATATAGGGGAGGGGAGCACTCCGTCGGTTACGACGACAAGGGTTCCGGTTGATCCGATCAACGGAACAGCCTGCTCGTGAAATTAACGTGTAAGTGGCTGAGCACTCCACAGACATATGTACCCTTAACGTAGTTCTCGGGGATATTCAACGTGACACAGAGAGTGACAAGTCCGGCCCATTGAAATACAGGTACAACAGAAACAGGAAGTAAGAGTGAGAGAAAGTTGTGGTGAAAGAGTACAGCAGGGATCACCACCATCCCCTGCCGGAGCCTTGTGGAGCTTTAGGTGTTTTCGCTCAATAAACACTCACAACGCCCGGTCTGGGAATCGAAACCACGAGTCCGCTGCCCTAACCACTGGGCCATTGCGCCTCCACTGATTATTCATATAGTAGTAACATTCAATATTTTGAAGATTTGCATACGGTCGACCTGGAGTCCTGAATTTACAACTAACTTTGTGGGGGTTTTCATAGGCAAGGTACATAACCCTCCTCACCTCAGTTTGCTTGGCTGATAAAAATGGCTTTCACTCATACTTTCACAGTTGGACTTATTGATGGAAAGGACAGTGTGAAACACCAATAACGTTTCCTTATCTTAATTGTGCAGTGCAGTGTAATTATTGCATTATCTTTCTGTATTTTCTAAGCTGAGTGTTTGTCATTACATAGATGGGTTGGCTTAGTCTTTACGTAGATAACAATGTAAATATTCATGTTTGTGGTTGCAATATGAAAACTACTACTACTACTACTGATATGTCGAAGGTTTCATTTCAAGATTTTCTTCAAGAACATTTTACTTCTTCGTAGCAATAGAAAAATCTGAAGTTGCCTCATGGCATCTTGAGTGCATACAAAGGTGGGGGGGGGGGGGGCGGTTAAAGTAAAAAAAAAAAAAAAAAAGGAAGGAAAAAGAAATGGCTCATTTTTGCAGATTTCTATCTATTTTCCAATGTATTTTTCTTGGGTACAGTAAGTGTCGGTTTGGAAGTTCTCTTTAAAGTCTTTAGTTCATTAAGGTTTTTTTTTTTAAAGTATTTCTAAACTTCAAAAAATAAACTGAAGCCTAAACATATAATTCTATTTCCATTATTCTTGACAGTATTCTCGATGTTACTTTCCAAAAGCAAAATTTCATAGATGAAGTTCAAGTCTAATTCTCTAATAGTATCTTTTTTTCCTTTTTTTTTTTTTATTTTTTTTATTTTAGTTTAGCATATTTTTGTTTTGCCATTGTTGTTTATGCTTTTTTTGTCCATCATGCAGTTGGTTCCTACACTGATATTCCACCTATAATATTTTCTTGCGATTTAATCTCTTTAATTTCAGTTCTCTATATTTTCCTCTATTTAATGTACATGTACTTCAACTGAACCTGGATGTGCTATAAAATACAGCATAAATCTTTCCTAAATAAGACTTTTTTTTTTACAAGCTAAAAGAATATTCTTTTCAAACTGCTTAAATAAAATAAAAACTTTCAATACAAAATATTTGATAAGAGCAAAACACAGAGAAAAAAAAATATATATAGTGAGGGGATTTACTTTTTTTTTGTTGTTGTTAATTTAATACTTTTTCTTTAATTCCATTTTTATAACTGTCATTTTATACATTTTATATTCTTTTCAAATATTGGTTCGCCAAGTATGGAATATTTTTAACTGCTCATTATCTGTTGGTTTGGTGAGACTCCTCTTTAGACTTCACTAACCTGAAGGCAAATAGCTTGAATTAAAATTCACTTTTTAAATAAATAAATAAATAAATATTAAAAAAAAAGGAAAAAGTAAAAATAAAAAAAAAGAAAAAGAAAAAAGAAAACACAGCTTCCACTCTGCATTTCATGCTTCTATGAAATAATAATTCTATTGAAGTATTTAAAAAGCATATTTTCTCTATCATTGAAATCTTTTGTGTTGTTTTAGAAATAGAATGAAGATATCCACACTTTGAAAGAAAATGAAAAAGAATTGTCAGCAGAAAAATAACATAAAACTACTGGAAGTGCATGTTCTTTAGATGTAGAGTTCAATACACGTTTTAGTTTGATAACATATAAGTTTGATTTTTCTTAAATGTTTTCAAATGTTGTCTTGCAAAAGATATAAAGGCTTAGGTATCGGTTTAGTTTTTATTAATTTACATTTCATATCAGGTGCTTATTTGCTTCTGTTTCATTTTATTACTAATATTGATGGCAAGTTTTGTTGGAATAGTTTTCTTTTAAAACAGAACTTTTACCTTGATTTTGTTTTGTTTTTAAACTATTCATGTTTTGACTTGAATAAAAAGCTACTAGTGTTGTAGTGAAGTAACTTTACATTAAAAATTCAAACAGTTTTGACAGTACAAAAGATTTTATAAATACTGTGAATTATTCTAGAGTCAATATTTAAATAATAAAAGTGTTAAATGTCTAATATCAATAACTGTACTTCTTCCTTTTGTCTCTTTAGAAAAAGAAGTTATATCATACAATTAGAATTGATATTATTAAATATTTTCTCTTACTATTTTTGAATTTTTTATATATAATTTTTATTTATATTTACTTTTTCTCACTTGTATAATGTACAAACAAGAAAGCTGTGTGAATATCTAAAAATTAGAAGAAAAAAAATTAAAAACAAAGGGAAAACCTTGCAAAAGCAATGTGAATTTACCAGTTAGGAAAAAGTTTCAATAAATAATTCAGAATGTTTATTGATCTCCCAATATTCCATTCAGATTGAATCTTATAATCTTTTGATTGTTTTGCCTTTTTTTTTTATCATTTGATTGCTTTCTATTATTTTACATTGTGTTGTAAAACAAACAAAATTATCTCACCATATTTTTTTTTTTTTCCATAACAATCAATTTTTGTCTCTTAAAAATGATAAGAAGCTTTCTCTCTATTTTCAGGAGGAGATGATGTTCAACAATTGTGTGAAGCTGGAGAGGAAGAATTTCTTGAGATTATGGCTCTGGTAGGCATGGCAAGTAAACCTCTGCATGTTAGACGTTTACAAAAAGCACTCCAAGAGTGGGTAGCAAATCCAGGTAGGAATATTTGCTTTCTTCTTGTAGAGTATTTACTTGGTAATCCATTTACTATCATTCCTCCCGTGGAACTGTAGCTCTTTTGTTTGTTTTAATAGAAGCAAGATGAATAACAACAGTTGAAAACTAGATTTTTATATCAGATACTGAACCACTATCAGAGACACTACATGGGAGATATAAGGCATATTCCTGATTTATAATAAACATGTACCTACATGTATTTCGGAAAGGTCTCTATATACACAAGCAGGTTGAACATCTTTGTGAAAAAATTCTAAAACCTTGTTAGATACTATTATCATTTATATATAAATCTTTGCAAACATGTTTCATGCTGGTTTTCTCAACTGAATCACACGGATCCTTGCTCTGTATAGATCAACCCCGTACTCATCTTATTATTCCTTTCTGAACTCTCATTTTACGAAACACTCTCCCAAGCAGAAACTCAAAATATTAAAAAAATATATATCAGCAACTTTTCATTCAGTTATTTTCTTCCTTGCCTTTTTTTTATATGGCTTGGCTTGCATGACCTCAGACTATACAGCAGCTGAGTAAACAAACACACAAGAATACAAAACAGTTTTTATTGTTAAAATCTCTACTTGTGGCTTCATATATATATCTTAGTGCTGCTTTCCATTCTTCTACCACTTCTGCTTCATGATAGCTTTGGAGCCTACAGCCCCCAAAGAAATATAAATACAATAGTAACTTTTTACCATCATCATTTCCATTAGATTGTACTGAAATCTCTCTCTCTCTCTCTCTCTCTCTCTCTCTTAAAACCTGCAAAATCTCTATTCTTATTCACACAATTGCCTTCGTTCTTCAAGTACCCCCATCCATGGTACCCCACACTTCAGTTTGATATTTTGTATTTCCCATCTCTGCATATATTATATCTGTAGTTATGTATTTATAAAGATAAAAATTCATTCAACCCACTTACCAGAGCAATAAACAGAGTCAATATTTTGATGTTTTATCAATTTGTGATCTGCCTTTTTGACTTTGAGGCGCAGGAGAGCAGGCAGGAATTATGATATTTATAATTTTCTCAATTGCGTTAGAGGTATAAATGAAATAGAATCACACACATGGTTTATATAGAATTTTATATCTATAGTATGGCACACATTATTTCAAATTCTATAATGGGCAAAAGTATCACTCACTGTTTTCATCTGTTCATAGAGTGGTGAGCTGGCAGAATCATTAGCATGCAAGGCTAAATGCTAATTGGTATTTCATCTGTCTTTAGATTCTAAGTTCAAATTCCGCCAAGGTTGACTTTGCCTTTCATCCTTTCAGAGATGCATGGGAGCTTAATCAAAATGTTTTAAATAATATATATAATATACTGAGCCGTGATAGAAAATTCAACATCCCTGAACACATCCGTCGTCAACCAGGAGAATTCATCTACGAAGCAATTGCCCCAGCTCCCAAATCAGGGTTGGCGAAAGCAATGTGGTGGACAACAAAAAACCTGGCTGACGACAGTCAAGGCTGATCTGGAACCCAATCTAGGCCCCCATATCTACGGTGTTCGCCGCTGGAATAAGGAGTGGTTGGAGATCACGCGGTCGTTAGCCTCAAATTGCCAGGCCTGGTCGGCGTTTGTGAGAGATGCAGCGTTGAGGATGAATGAAGCCAGCTCAACCCACTCCGGGTGAATGCTGTAAGAAGAAGAAGAAGAAGAAAATTCAACAAAAAAAGTACTCCATCTGATGATAGATAAACATTATTTAAAGGACACAATACATGTATTAAAGTGCTACTAATAGTTTCATAGTTCGTTATGATGTGTGGTTTGCGCCTGAAGAATATGTTTGAGTTTTCTCAATATATGAAACTATTAGTAGCGCTTTAATACATGTATAGGCGCAGGAGTGGCTGTGTGGTAAGTAGCTTGTTTACTAACCACATGGTTCCGGGTTCAGTCCCACTGCGTGGCATCTTGGGCAAGTGTCTTTTGCTATAACCCCGGGCCGACCAATGCCTTGTGAGTGGATTTGGTAGACGGAAACTGAAAGAAGCCTGTCGTATATATATATATATATGTGTGTGTGTGTGTGTGTTTGTCCCCCTAGCATTGCTTGACAACCGATGCTGGTGTGTTTATGTCCCCGTCACTTAGTGGTTCGGCAAAAGAGACCGATAGAATAAGTACTGGGCTTACAAAGAATAAGTCCCAGGGTCGATTTGATCGACTAAAGGCGGTGCTCCAGCATGGCTGCAGTCAAATGACTGAAACAAGTAAAAGAGAGAGTATACTTTTAGTCACTGTCTGCAGATGAGACAATTTACAATTGCTTAAACAAATATAACTGGATCTTATATACGTGGAGATTTTTTTAAGTATACAAATGAAGTATACAAAAAGCCATGGCTGTGGAATTATTATTATAAGATGCAATATGTTGATGGAATTTGGAATCATGAATTGGTAGAGATTTAAAGTCATGGCAACAAAAGAAGACTCAGATTAGACTTCCACAGAAGAGTCATACTCACAGTTAGGATGATACAGATGGTAGCCCTACTGACCTTAGAAAAGCAGGTGTGTGTGTGTGTGGCGGCAGCAGCAACAGTAGTAGTAGTAGAAGTAGAAGTAGTAGAGGTAGTAGTCGTGGTGATGGTTATGGTAGTAGTAGTAGTAGTAGTAGTAGTAGTAGCAGCAGCAGTAGTAGTAGAGGTGGTGGTGGTGGTTATGGTAGTGGTAGTAGTAGTAGTTCAGGTTTGATAACTTTCTTGAAGAAAAGCAGCACTTTCTCTGTCTTTCACTTGAGCAAGAACCTCGACTGATTTAAATGCTCCATAGTTTTACAACTGTTATTCATTTAATTGTGTTTTAAGAGATGACAAGCAATTTAATCTCAAAACAATGGAATTCCACAATAAATACAAGTAAAACAGTTTCTTTGCTGGCAAACATTTTTTTCCCCTTATCTTATTAATATTAAATGTTTTCTAATTTTGTTTTAATACATTATCATCAAAAGAAAGCATTATTAGCCTGTAACACCCACGGACACACAGACACACGCATGTCCATACTTACAAATATGTTTATGTGTGTGGTGGGAGTTTGTATGTACAGAGAAAAAGAGACAGGCTTCTTTCAGTTTCCATCTATTGAATTTAGTCAGCTTGGGGTTATAATATCAGAAGCTTGCCCACGACGCCACACAGTGGCACCTTAGGTAAGTTTCTTCTGATATGTTCCCATGTGACACTGAGAAGGGAGTCTCTTTACTATGCAGTTATATCTTCATATACCTATTTCTTTACTACCCACAAGGGGCTAAACACAGAGGGGACAAACAAGGACAGACAAACGGATTAAGTCGATTACATCGACCGCAGTGCGTAACTGGTACTTAATTTATCGACCCCGAAAGGATGAAAGGCAAAGTTGACCTCGGCGGAATTTGAACTCAGAACGTAATGGCAGACGAAATACCTATTTCTTTACTACCCTCAAGGGGCTAAACACAGAGGGGACAAACAAGGACAGACAAACGGATTAAGTTGATTACATCGACCCCCAGTGCATAACTGGCACTTAATTTATCAACCCCGAAAGGATAAAAGGCAAAGTCGACCTCGGCGGAATTTGAACTCAGAACGTAACGGCAGACGAAATACCGCTAAGCATTTCGCCCAGCGTGCTAACATTTCTGCCAGCTCGCCGCCTTCATCTTTATATACCACACATGTGGTATATCTTCATATACCACACAACCATACCTGCATGTGTGTGTGTATAATCATATGCATTTTCATGTTTTTTTTTATTGTTTGTATTTTCTAAGCAGCTCCTCTGTATTTGAGATAACAAGCTATTATCACCTTCCATTCTTGCTGCATTTTTGTTTTCCTAATTAAATATTTCTAATCCAGAAGTTTCTCCTTGTTTTCTCTGCATATAACACAAATACAATATCTATCATCATCAATCTCAGGTTTTGTGAAATATAACAATCTTCTGTATTAACACCTGCTCAAAGTGGAAGCTTTTTCTGTTGTTTTTTTTTTTTTTTTTTTTTTTTTTTTGACATCCTTATACATTTACTCACCGTATTCCACTGATTTAGCCATCATCTAGCCTCTGCAGTTTTGCAGTTCAAGTTCCACATTAACGATATTTTTTGGAAACAATCAGCTAAAAAACAACGTTAAGTGTCAGGTTTTTAACAATGAATATTACAGAAATTTGCTTAAGAAGTGGTTTCTAATTCTCATATTGAGGTGTTTAGAACCAAGTAAGGAATGGTATGGAGTCTCAATTAACAACTAAAGATTATTAATTTCACCTTAAAATTTTACATAATCATAAACAGATATAAGTAGGAATATTTTAAAACCATTATTCTATAGAATATATCTATGAAATAGAATTCCTTGATACTTTAATATCTAATTCCTATTATTTTGATGTTCAACACAAAAGTATCCGTTGCAATTTCAATTCAACATTAGGAAATTTCAAAGTTTCCATGCCTTTATTGTAACCAAATTATGCTTGAAGTTTGAACACCTACATTAAATGTACATCATTTTTTTTTTATTTGTTACATTCTTCAATAATTTGTTATACACTAAAATTCTGTGTGATGGTTACAAAACAGTAACTCTGTTATTATCGTATTTAATGTTTTGTCATACCTGCGGGGATTAAATGGGTTCAATTAATGTATATCAGGTTTGTTTAGAGCTAGATACCCTAACTAGGCATAGGAGCGGCTGTGTGGTAAGTAGCTTGTTTACCAACCACACGGTTCTGGATTCAGTTCCACTGCATGGCACCTTGGGCAAGTGTCTTCTACTATAGCCTCGGGCCGACCAAATTCTTGTGAGTGGATTTGGTAGACGGAAACTGAAAGAAGCCCGTCGTATATATGTATATATATATATATAATATATATATATATAATATATATATATATATATATGTATGTGTGTGTATGTGTTTGTGTTTCTGTGTTTGTCCCCCCCACCATTGCTTGACAACCGATGCTGGTGTGTTTACGTTCCCGTAACTTAGCAGTTCGGCAAAAGAGACCGATAGAATAAGTACTAGGCTTACAAAGAATAAGTCCTGGAGTCGATTTGCTCGACTAAAGGCGGTGCTTCAGCATGGCCACAGTCACATGACTGAAACAAGTAAAAGAATAAAAGAGAGTAACTATATGTATAATGAGTTAGTAAACTGTGTAGTATTTACTAAGTCTGCTATTTGTTTTCTGGACAAGCATATAAAAGTTTGAGTTGCAGTCATGCAGTTTTGAGTTCATTCCCACTGCATGGCGCCTTGGGTAAGTATTTTCTGTAGCCCCAGGCCAGCAATTGCCTTGCAAGTGAATTTGGTTGAAGAAAACTATACAAAACCGATCATAGATGTGTGTGGTGAGAGAGAGAGAGAGAGCAATTGATAGATAGACAGATAAATTGATTCTTTGTACAAGACTATGTCTCAAAATTTAAAAAAAAGGCTGCTGAATGATAGTTGGTTTGAGAAACACAACAGCTATATAAATGTTACTTTGTCTAACTTGAGTTTCATTAAATTAATGAAGCCCAGTTTGTCCTAAGATATAGTGAAGCTAGTTCATCAGCGCTGGACATCTTAGTATATTATTAGTTAAGTGCTACGAACACAAAATAAAATAAAGTAATTTAGAGTGAATTATGGCAATTTAGATTGATAAAATGGTGTCATTTGAATATATTTGTCCAGTTCAAGCTGCTTCACAGGATAATCATAAAAAGGAAGATAAGGTATCTTTATATATCATCATTTCCGCTAAATAAATGTGTTACAAGATTATTGTTCCATTTTATTCCCTGAGATTGAGTAAGAAATTTGTTTATACAATAATGAGTTTCTATTCAGAATAACTGATTTGAAACCATTCCTGTAGTGTTTAGTAACAATGATATCTTACATCTTATCTGTAGTATCAGTCAAATTTTTGAGATTTAACAACCTTAAAGCTTGCCAAAATATTGATTGCATCTGGAGTGAACATATGAAAAGTCACTTTTCAATCCATTACCTACTTACTTCTATTTCGACCAAAGATAAGGTTCAATAAACTTTCTTCCAAAACATTGTTAAAGAACTGACAGAATCGCTGACAATTCTTTCTTATAGAATTTCCTTCTGGATGGAAGTTTTAAGTTAGCCAATAAATTGCTTTATAACTTTGTGTCTTTTTATTGACAAGAATTGGCAAAAGTCCATTCTAGTCTCTTTAGGATAGAGTCTCTTGGGGCAACTTCATTCAGACATTTTCATGCCCATTTTAATTTTATTGATTTGCTTTAGTGGCATCAGTTCTGACGTTACCAATAACCTAAACAACTCATTGGACATCCTCCACCACCATTCACTTACAGTTGCCACTAGTCTGTTTTCAAAACATTTCGTTAGCTCTTTGTAGGTAGCAGTTAATCATTTTACCATTATAAATTGGTTTGGCTTAATATAGAGTATGCAATTGTAAAAATTTCTACTGTAAATACAAGTCAAATTAACAGCCAAAAATTTAAAAGTCAAGTAAAAGAAAAGCTTATCAGAAAAAGTAGCCAACCATAACTAGAGATAATCTTGTGGCTGATACTGTCCAACTGTTACTTGTATATTTGACTTGAACTCTCTGTCAAGGAATTGCAGAGATGTTCCACTAACACATAAAAAGCAACAGAGTTTTTTTGCATTAACTTATCGAGATTTTGCTTGTTGATAGTCTTCTTTGCATTGTAGTTTTTTATGATTGCTAAATCTAGGTCCTAAAACAAATCTTTATATTTTCAGCTGCATTCCAAGGTCCAGTTGTTGGTTCATCAAGTCCAGCTCCTGGAAGCATCAGTGCCACTGTGAGGGATCAAACTGCTGTTAATACTTATCCTACATTGCATTCCACACCTCCCATTGTGAATGCTCCTACATGGAACCCTGCCACACATCCGCCTCCTCGTAACATCAGTCCTGCTAACACAGGTAGCTCATCAGGTGCTTCACCCCAAGCCGACATCAAAGTAGAGGTAGGCTTCTCCATTTGTTAACATCTTTTGTATTCTTGTTAATGTTTAATCGTTATTCTTCCATTCTCACCGTTATTGGTGGTAGTGGTGGTAGTGGCAGTGGTGGTGGTGGTCTCTATTTACAGTGGTAATTCTTAACAAAGATATCATTTATCTTGTGTTAATGATGTTATTTAGAGAAATTAATAAATTAAATTCAAGATTTTTTGTAGTTGAGTTAATGTAGAAATGATTTTATTCAAATTCAATATGTGGGCCTTATTTCTACACCCTACTGAAACTAACAAATATCCATGGTTTTAATCTCTGAATCATAACATTAGCATCTTATCATAAATGTTTAACTTTTGAAATTTTAAAATATTTTTTTATTAATGTTCGAAGTAATCAGAGGGCTAAAAAATATTACTGAAATATTCCAAGATTACTAAAACATTAGAATGGATGAAAAGTTGAACTCTTTTCTGCATTAGAAATTATGGTAGTGAAGACAAATCAAAAATTATTTTAATATCTTTACTTGTATTACTTTGTACTATTTTGGCCCAGTTTACTGCTTCCAAGGTAGAACCCTGATACCTATTTGGACATTTGACTAAACCATGCCATTTTCATCAAACCCAATGATACTGGCTTCAGTTGTAAAAAAAGCAACAAAAAAAAAAAACAAACTCAGTTCTTAAGGTTTTGTGTTAATTCACAGAAACATAAAAATTCATTGACTTGAAATAATGTTTGAAAGTTAAGAAATTTCCTAAATCTCTTTTATAATTTGTTTTGAACTTAATTTCCTGAAGGAATATAATTATCAATTGTATTTTTGCAAAGTAAAAGGTAAAATTATTTAAAGTCTTCCAAATATTTTCAAATGAATTAAATCCTCTTCATCCATTCAACATAACACATTTACAATTTGTAAATTGCAGTTATTTTAATTGTTGCCTTTGAAGTTATGATTATAAAATATGTTTGATAATTCAGTTTCATTAGCTTTCATTTTTAACGCTGTCTTTTTTAAAAAAACCCAATTAGTTACAATGTAACTTAATAATAATACATATCTTAAAAAGAATTATGCTCTTTCCTGGGTAGCAAAATTCTAATTGATAATTTTTGTCTTTAAAAAATTTCATTGGCTCCTTGTGATGAAAGACCTTATCTACTGCTATGGAAACACAGTTTAAGAAGTACAACCGAGGATCTTTAATGTCGTGTCTTTCAAGAAATTTCACTGACCTATCAGAGCAGATCTTAATAAAACCTTTTAGAGGCTTCATTGTAAATGTCAGGGATCCACTGCCCAAATCATTGGTTCAATAACAAGGTTTTATGGCTGATCAGTTCTCTTATATTGGTTTAGTAATATGGTTTTATGACTGATCAATTGTCAATGCATGTAAACACACCTATTAAATGACTAAAACGTCTTGATATTATCCAAGTAAATGGCAGCTTGTGTGATAATTTCAAATTTTAAAGTGTCTTTTGTTCTGTCTGATATCAAACTGTTTTTGGTGGAGAGATGTTATTATAATCCTTACATTATTCTGCTGGAATTTCATGTCATTTATTCATATAACTGCCAACATAAGATTCTTACTTTTTGTGATTTGTCCACCTGCTATTTAGAGGACTTATCTTTTCTGTTTCACTTATCATTAAAGTCAACCTCCAGAACATGCCCCATCACAACATACACAAGAACTCTTGACCAAGATCTGTGTCACTACACTTGTTCCCTGAGGTTTGTGCATTTCAAAATGCCTAAAAAAGCCATTTCTTCAAAATCTAAAATAGACCCCCACACCTTGCAATACTGCTTTTGTCAAAGTACGCATCCAGCACCCTTTTAAAGGAGTTAAAAACTACAGTTGTCATCATCATTTCATTAACATTGTTACTATTAAAGTGTTACCATTCCCACTCCAAGAGGGTGTGGTACACTGGAGCAAGAAGTCAAAAGAAAATACAAAAGGAAAAAAAAAAAAGAAACTTTTTACTTTTCCAAGTAGTTGATTTATCTTCAGGCTTCTTGCCAAAATAACATTCAATTCATTTTATTAACATTGTGCACAAGTGCAATGAAAGTGGATTACATTGTCTCTTTCCTATCTCTCTCTCTCTCATGGAACATTCTTATCTACACATTCTACTAAAATGATCCTTTCAATTTAACTTCCTTCCAAACTTGCTAACACTGTCAAACTCTACCGTAACATCATATTTCTATATTGCATGTTGAAGACGTTTTATGTAAATTAACAAACTGTTCTGAAGTTCTCAACACTCACCAAGCTATTCTAACAATCTTCCATGTTACATGGGAAAAATTCCATGCCAAACATACATATTCTCTTACAAATTACCATCTTTTAACACTTATTTTACAAATCCAAATGATTATGGGGTAATAATAAGCTCCTAACTCATCTAGAAAACAATCTTGCTTCTCAGTGACCAACAGTATGCCTTTCGTTCAAACAGGTCAACCGGTGACCTACTGTTGTATATCACCTCCAAATGGCCCTCGACCACGAAGCATCATGGGGAAAGCAGAGCAGTTGCACTTGACATAAACAAGGGTTTTGATAAACTCCAATACCAAGATCTCAGCAAGGTATTCTCATGAAATCCAGCCAAACATCTGAAATTGGCAGGCTAACTCTTGAGCCTAACCACTCTATGGTTAGCCATCAGCAATGTTCTTTCCAAAATCCTACCCATGCACTATAAGTTATCAACATCCTGCTCTTCTCTACCAAGGACTTTTATTCATTCTTCTGTTGAAAAAAAAAAAACTAATACATCTGTCTTCCTGCCATACTTCTATGCCAATCTTGAAAGGATTTATGTGCCACTGTTTGAAGCATGGATTCTAATTTCAAACTTTACTCAAAAATGGTGCTCCAGAAACTTTAATTCACTTAACCAACAACACAATCACTCCAATATGACAAGCAAGAAAGACAAGTATGATCTTTACATTTCCATGGTTAGCACGTCACTGAACATTTTCTTTTTCCAACTAACTTTACCTATTGAGAAAACAGCATTTTGTTTCATTAAGGTTGTATCTTAAAAAGCTGGTCTTCCTATCCATAGAAAGATACTTTCAACATTCAGCAAGCTGCCATTTCTTACACATAAAAAAACTTCAGCTCAGACTGCAAATGGAGCATTGCTCACATCTGGAGAAACTTATTAGCAGATATTTCTACACTGGCTTATCTTTAATTCTGTCTTTTCATATATATATATAAAAAAAAAATGATAACAATAATCATAATAAATTCTAATAGGTGACTGGTTTTTGACAGTAATTTTTTTATTATTTAATGTTTCTGAAAACATTCAGAAAAAAACCTTTCACCAAATCTTTGAAATTCTTGCCAAGAATTTGGCATTAATTCAATATCGTCATTTCTTCCAATTTTATAATAAAAGTTGTCAAAAAATTGTCTTCTTAATTCTAGACTTTGTTTTAAAATTCTTTACAAATGTTTTAATTATTCTTATCGACTAACCATTCATTTTCAAGTATGAATCTGAAAACTATTTGCTCAGAAATGTAATATCTTCTAATATGTGCATGCCTAAACTTGGTTTTTACAAATCTGATTTAAAAAAAAAATATATATCAAGTAAAATCCATGTTTTACAAAAATACAACATCTTGACAGTAGTTTTAGCTAGGAATTCTTTGTTTTTATCTCAGAAGCTTTTATGATAATTGTCCATGTATCATTAAAATGCTCAATTATTATTGCAAATTAAGCAAAATCATGAAATTCTCCCTTCATTGATACCATTGGTTGTTTTCTCATTTCTGTATGTCATACTTGGTCATTACACTAAATGGCATTCCAAGGAGATGTTTATTATGTTGAAAGATATGTAACGTAAGAATGTTGCCTAATCGTTTTGTAATGATGACCCTGACAAATAAAGTAAAACTACGCATAGATCCTTTCAATATGACTTCTAAATTAATCTCTACTTCTTTTTAAGAACTAGCTATTTTCCCAATATTTCAGTTAATTCTTCCCCAATGAAACTTATTTTCACAAAGATTTCGGTCTTCTTTTGATTATAAATCTATATATGAAAATTTGTACCCTCTACAAAAAATTCTTTCCAAATTTACATCATAAACATTTCAAAATGTTTCCAATTCTCTGTACAGGGTTTGCTTTAAAAATATTCTTGAAGCATTACTTTAAGTCTAGTGAGAAAATTAATTACCCTCTTCTCTAGCAAACCCCACTGTAAATTTAGCAATAGACCATTCTATTAGTGTTTAGCTTCAGCAGCTATCGCTACGCTAGTTTCCTCTTTCACAAACATATTGCAATGATTTGCATTTCTTGAAGATGGTATTGGCAATTATTGAAATTTTCTGGTTAGTATGTGTATATATATATATATATATATATATATATATATATATTCTGATGTTTTCACACCAAGGCCCTTTTCCCCACTTACAAAATTTTATAAACTTTGATTATTTTTTTTGTTAGAAGTAACAGTTTTTTGCTACTACTATTAGATTTTGTAAGTTGTGTAAAAATAGGGCACAGAACATTGGTGGTAATTTAAATTTCTTGTCAACCCCTTCTTAATCATCATCATCATCATCATTGTTCGACCATGGTCGAGACAATGGAATTTACCATGCTACGCCAGACTTCACGGTCCATCATAGCATTATGGAGATCCTGTTGCTGGATGCCTGTATCCCTGGATAAGCAAGCTTAGTTCTCCCAATTATGTTATATATAAAAAAATATATATATACTTCTCTCCCTAACTTATAGATTTTGAAATTCTTTGATTTATGAAGATCACATAGAGCTGTATCTTTTTGTTTTCAGAAAGCTACATCTGTATTGCATGGCTTCTATCCTTATTTTACTTTTTGCTAGTTCTGCTTTGATCCTCTTTAACACATTCATGTAGAGTGAAAACAATCACTTTGAAATGTCTTCTTTAGACTAGCAACAACAATTTATCCATTCATTTTATTTATTTTTATTTTCATTTATTTATTTTTATTATTATTTTTGTGACATCCAGAGGGACTCTGGCAGTATGGTTGGTATATATTGATGTTTACTTTCTTATTGTCTCTCCTTCTTAGCGTATATTGCTAAGAAAAAAAAATCTGACCAAAGTGAGAGAACTTGACTTGCCATCGCTTTACACTAACTGTCGGTATCCCCAGTGGTGGTCACTTGCTGGAAAGTAACAACATTAAGTCCTTTAAATGTCAGCACCAGCATTAATAAAATCTCTTCATAGATCTATAGTCATAGGCCAAACATCATCTGAACTACATATACAATTCTGAGGCCACTCTGACAATAATACATTGACACTGCATAATGATGTATTATTATTGTTTATTGCTCAGAACTTCACTCAGTGAAGTAGCTAGTTCTCCTCAGCTCGTATGAAAATATTGAAAAAAAATGTAACACCTAACTTCTTCTTCTTCTTCTTCTTCTTCTTCTTCTTCTTCTTCTTCTTCTTCTTCTTCTTCTTCTTCTTCTTCTTCTTCTTCTCCTTCTTCTTCTTCTTCTTCTTCTTCTTCTTCTTCTTCTTCTTCTTATTATTATTATTATTATTATTATTATTATTATTATCCTTATTATTATTATTATTATCCTTATTACTATTATTATCATTATTATTATTATTATTATTATCATTATTATTATTACTATTATATTATTATTATTATTATCATCGTTATTATTGTTTGGTTGCTAATTCCATCTCTGTTATCTGCCTCAGACCCAAAGGATCAATTAAAACATTTTGTTAGAACGATACCCTAATTTAGTCATAATTTTGCCTTTAAGAACAGAAAGACAAACATAAAAATGGAAATTCCTTTAAAAGCAATTGAATTTCCTGGGAGTTTATCAAGAAAATATTCAGTTTTACAATAATATTTTCGAAAATGACCCTTATTGTTAGACTTCATTATTAATTCAATGGCATATTCCAGAGAATAGATATGTTCTAAGAATTTGTCTATATTTTTCTCTCTCCTATTCTTCCCCATTAATGTGTTGCAATGAGCGTTGCAAATATGTCATACTTCATAGTATTTGCACAGAATAATAATTTATATAATTATTTAGATTTTTATTGAGCTTTCGCATTTTTCTTTAAATTTAGGCTCTTGTCATCCCTCCTAGCATGCCCTCATTAACTGGACACAATAATATGGTTTTAATAAAAATTTCTGCATTGTTTAAATTCTTTTCCTTATCATATGTTACTTTGCTATTTTTCTAATTCTTTGTACCTTTTTTTCTTCATAACATAATTTACCATATAAGACAAGTATTTTAAATTTTAAATACACAATCAATGAATGCATATTTAGACAAATAAGCTGGAACATTCTGGAGTGAATTCTTATTTCTTTCTCCTTTATTTTATTCAAAAAAGACTCAGTTTTTCTCCAGTGTGTCTGTCAGCTTTATTGAAAATGTGCAATGTTATAGAGTAGTACTGCATATAAGAGATGCATTTCCATAGTTGTGGCTGACTTTTAATGGAAAATCTGATACAAAAATGTCACAACTCATCAATATGAAAATGTTAAGTTTTTCAAAATCTAATTATAATTTAAGCCTTTTGAATGCTATTGAATTTAATATATAAAATAAATTATGTTGTAGCTGATAATTTTAAAATAGTTCCTTTTCTGAAGAAATTTTGATGTTTGTCTATTCATTAAATTTCTTTGCATTTAGATTATGATGCTATTTGTTAATAAGATTTGTTGCAGTAGTATACTGAGAAACAAAAAAAAAAAAATAATAATAATAATAATAATAATAACAATAATAATAATAATAATAATAACAACAACAACAACGTGTATAAATTGTTGATAAAAACAAATCAAGAAAAATGGACTTTTTCTAATTCTTTTGTCTGATTTTGATAGTTAATAATTAATTCAGCTAATCAATTTTATCAGTATAGATTTGAAATATAAGCCAAAATAATTTCTCAAAATAGAATATTACCTTAAACCTGATTTTATGCATTTCAGCTTAGCTAGTGGCTCATCATTTCACCTTTCAATATTGTACTTTTATTCCATGTTATTAGTGTGGAAATTAACTTTTTTAAATTAGTAATATACTAATGAGTTTGTTACTTTTTTGTTGTTTTTTTTTTGTTTTTTTCTCTCTTCTCTTCTGTCATGAACTGATTTATAATTTCATCCATTATAAAACTAATACATCCATTGAGCAAATTTTTAGACTTTAACAAATCACAACGTTAATAAAACTGGCATATTTTAAACCCACTCAACTTTGTCGAAGCTCACTTACTGGTATGACAAGATCTTTTGTCAATATCGTTGACGACAAATATGTAGAGTTCCATTCTTAATTATGAAACATCATTGCACTCATAGTCACAACTGTGATAAATATTTTGATGAACAAAATATTTTTAAATATTTTAGTTTTCTCATATTTTTATTTCAAGCATTTCTTTCTTCCTTTCTTTCTCTCTCTCTATTCACTCAATATTCGTCGTCATCATCAGCACCACGTGACTTAAATACACTTTCATTGATTTTTATGGAAACGTTGTTTAAATTATTGCTGAAAAAGACATTCTTTTATGAAATATAAATTTTGTGTAATTTGCATGTTAATGAGGCCTTAGAATAGACAACTCACACACACACACACACAATGCTACATGAGATTTACATATTGTTCGTTTTATTAGAGAAAGAGAGAAAAATTTACTTCAGTTATACACATGCTGAACTGCTTATTACAGAAAGCTACAGAAAAAGAAACCACAAAACCATATGTGTATTTGGTTATGTCATTCTGTGTTAGGAGTAAAAGTACATTTTTCTCTGTTTCACACGAAATTATTAATCTGACATCACCAACCATTGAATCATTTATGTAGTCATATGTAAGAATGTATTAATTAATTACTGTTAGAAATTATCTTTTAAATGGAATTAACTCTACTACCACACTCCTAGCTGTATTGCCACTACCACCCTGAATGGAGCTCCTTGTATTGTAATGTGTACAGTGCTTTGTATGTTTACTATGTAAATACGGTAAAGAGAACACGGTGACACATGGAATGACCTCTGGGTCACTGAAATGTTGAATTAACTTTGAAAATGAAATCAGTTATAATTGTGATTACATACAATAACACACACACACTCACATGCAGTATCTACTCACGTATAAGTCACACTCATGTATAAGTCACACTCGTGTATAAGTTGCACCCCTCGTTTAATGTTAAGTCTTGGTCCGAAATTTTGTCCCTTGCATGGTTTTAAATTTGTCCCATGTGTAAGTCATGCCCCAGTTTTTTCAATTAAAATCGAATACAGAATAGTGTGGCTTTTATACGAGTAGATACAGTGTGTGTGTGTATGTGTGTTTATATTGTATGTTTCTGGATTGTCAAAGAGCATAGGGCACTTGGTACAAAGTATGATATGTAAACAAGATTCCAAAGAGTTTGAGTATCTAACGTAAATGTTCATTAACTGAATGTTTTATAGCAAATACTGTGTTTATAAGCAACCTTGGTATGTTAATGTCCTCAGTATTATTGGTTAAATATTGAAGGGCTGTCGTAAAGAATGATAATGATGCAGTTGATTGTTTAACTCCAGCCCTGACCAAACAGATCACTGATCAGTGACATTCCACATGTGACCATCAATATTTTTATTTCAGGCAAAGTGTGTCATACCACAGTATGTCCTTTTTGTAACAGTTGGTTGATATTTGAGGAAGATTTAATTTCTATTTCTAGCAGGTCAGCTGACCACGCAGACTGTTTCTTTTTGGGTTTGAGTTAAATGTTTATTTATCGCACATGTGTGTGTGTGGTGTGCATGTGACCATGGATGTGAACTTGGACTATATTCCAATCATGAGATCAGCTCAACAAGGCTTACCAGTGGTTCCCAATCATTCCACTAGCAAGGACAACTTTTATGTAAATGAATCATTCTCTCACAGATCCCCAAAACTTTCAAAACGTCTGTCTGCTCAGCAAATTTTGAACTCACCTCACCAATCTGCAGCACTGCCTTTGGGAACCACTGATTTGTGCCATGAACTCATGTTTTGCTTAACCCTTTAGAGTTCAGATTACTTTGTTAAATGTAATACTTTTTTCACTCAAATTATTTTGAATTAATCATTTATTATATTATAGTTTTGAGGTTTCAATGACATGATTGTTTATTTTTAGAATGTCAATGTAAGTTAGGTGTGAGAGGCTAGATATGGCCAGTTTGAATATAAAACATGTAGAATATCAGGGCCAGATATGGCCTGTTTAAACACTAAAGGGTTAAAATCTGATTGCAAATATAGCAGTGTATGTTTGCTTCATCTACTTATTTTGTCTTGTGTATGTTCAGAGGTTGCAGATGATGAATGCAGCTATGGCACACAGAGATGGATTTAGTTAGTGTGTGGTAGTTTTAATTCCTTAGGGGTTTCATAACTGTTGGAACAATTATGGACCAGCAGAAATGCTAAAGTGAATACCTAAAAGCTTCCTTCTTTCTTCTGATTTTAAATCCTACAAGGAATAGTACAATAAGTACCAGTTATACAATGGGGTCATTTCTAACTCAACTCACACACTTCTCTACTAATTAGTGATAAGAGACATAGTATTAGGATTTGGACACCCAGTTCATATTTTGAGCGGGTTCGCTGGGTTCGCTGGGTTTGACCTGATTGTTGTATTTGTTTACAGTAATGTTGCTTTGTGTGTTTCTAGAACAGACGGAGGAGATTAGAAAACTAAAGCTTATTATTTATTGATATTTTCTTCAGTTTTTAATATATCTGCATATTGACAAGTGGTTTGACATATGTGAAATCTGTTTTGTAAAAGGAATTTAACACACACACACACACACATGCATGCATACATACATGTATATATTATATACATAATCCAAATTTATTGGACTACATGAATTGCATATGAACACTGATGGAAAATCACACATACACTTACAGAGCAATGTTTTAATTTGTTGCCCCAAGAAGTGATATGCAAACTTGAAATTGAAATAAAAATCAGTGATTAGAAATATTCTTGATTTAACCTAGAACCTTTGAGATTTATACATCTATCATTTATCACTGCATTTATTAACTAGACTGTCATGGTTTTTAACCCAAGTTCATTAAATTTTTTTTTGGTTTATTTACTGTTAAATTACGGAGATGTACTCGCATAGCAAGTGATTTGATCTGAGATCGTGTGCTGGAACGAAACAATTGCAGCATGGAAGGTGTTTGAAAGCCATTTAAGAGACACACAAAGCCGTTCGATTCACTTCAACATTTAAGTTTAATTTGTCAAAATATTTTCGGCGCTAAAATCTGTGACCTGTTCACTGACAAAACTATACTGTTAAATATACTAGCAAAATTTATTACGTCAATCTTCATTTAACAATGAAATAAAATGTAATACTTAAAACCTGTTTGGAACAGGATTGTTTCAACCCTAAACCCTTTTGTTACCAACCCGGCTGAAACCGGCTCTGGCTCTGTAGTACAAATGTCTTGTTTTCATAAGTCCTGAATTAAAAATCTTCCACCAAACCTTAGTCACAATTTATGTTCCTAACACTAGCTGAATGATAACTAAGTTATTTTACTAAATTCTTTGTTATATTTAAAGTAATTGAAAGAAACACAGAGCATCTCAGAATAAATACAGTAACGAAAGGGTTAAGCATCTAAACTGACCATATCTAGCCCAAATATTCTACCTATTTTTATGATTAAACTGGCTAACTTTAGCTCCCCCCCCCACACCTACCCTACAATGACATTCTAAAAATAAACTATCACATCATTGAAATTTCAGAACTATGAGATAATGCAGGATTAACCCTTTTGTTAACCATATTTCTGTTAACAACATATGCTGTCTTTGTTTCAATTAATTTTTGAAATAATGAAGTATTTAGAAACAAATAACTTTCTTGTTATTAAGCTGAGGTTTGGAACAAATTAGCTTAAAATTTTCATGAAATATTATCATTTAGACCACTTTGAAACAGTAAGCTTATGTCATAGAATCTGGGGTGATCTCAGGTGAGTTGGTATCAAAAATGTTAATTCAAAATGGTGTGAATAAATAAGCGTTACATTTGCCAGAGTAGTCTGAATGCTAAGGGTTGGTGCTATTTTCATTATAATTGACTAAAGGAATTAAAAAATTTCTTCTTTATATATTTTGAAACAATGAAAACCATTGATAAATTTCAAAATATTTGAGTTTGTATTGCTACAATATTTTTAGAGATGTATTTTAACCCTTTAGTGTTCAGATTATTCTATCAAACATATTGCTTATCAATTCCCATTGATTTGAATTAATCATGCATTATTTCATATCTTCAAGATCTTGATGGTGTAATTACTTAATGTAGAATAACATTGTAGGGTAGATGTGAGGACCCGGATCTGGTCAGTTTGAACATAAAACAGATAAAATATTTTGGCCGGATATGGCCAGTTTAAATACTAATGGGTTAACGAAGTATGAATAGTTTAATATGTTCTTACTTGATGAATCCCTTTATAATTATCTTCTACAAGTTGTTTCAATTTTTGAACATTAGTTATTGAAAGAAATGCAAAAACAAATTCTGGTTCCAAAGTGTGGAACAGAACATATATATTCACTTTATCCAGCCATGAGATTTACAAATAGATTAACCCCCAGGAAATGAAACCTACAAAGACCCCGTAATAAAAAACTAGACAGAATCCTATTTTAGAAGATATAAACAAGATTAGGGATATTATCTTTGAACATTCTGTAATGCACACACATATGCATACACATACATACACGCATGCACACACATACATACATACATACAGACATACACGCATATATATTCACACACACATGCACACTCATATATACATAAAAATCTCAAGAAAGAGAAATATATTTATTCTTGAAGAAATTGGCTCAGTTTTCCTCTTAGCGCCAACATAGAAGCTAATAAACAGCAGATATTTTGGTTGCTTTATAATTGTTCTAACACATTTTTACTGGTCCCATTTTCTCAATTTAATATACTTTATTTCCCCACCCGCCCCTATTACAGTTAAACAACAATTGCTGTGGAACCATTCTGACAGTAGATGACACAGTAGTATTATATGCTGTATACTTCACCACCAAAACTGATGATCACTTTATTATAAATTTTGCCATTTTCCTCCCTTGTTTCTTGATATTCATCTTCAATAATAATCCACTGTTCCATTTTACTGTAGAAGAATTTTGTTTTGACCTTAGGCTTTCATGATTTTCAAATCTTTATCTTTGAAAATGAAGCCTACATTATCACTTCTATTTGTGAAACTACCATGTTTCCCAATCATTACTTTTCTAAGAAATCATATCTAACAACCCTTAACCATAGACAAGTGGCTGCTCTCTGCTGTGCAAGTGTTCTGAAGTGAAAGAAAGACTAAAAGAGAACATTGTCAGAGAAAATCCAATGTGGAGTGCGTAAAGTAGTTTGATGTCAATTTGCCACCAGCTTATGCAACCAAGTTAGCATCTCTCTGGACCCACCTAGAAAGTTGATTAGGGGATTGGCTATATTTATTTAACAGTGTTAAGACAGCCCGGCTTAGCTTCTTGGAAATGGCATTCCCGTCAAGAGACAGTAATTTTCTGTTAGAGATATCCAGTTGAGCTGAATAAAGCTTGTATACTGCTAGTTCTGTTTTTACAAAACAGCCAAGATGCCAATACGGTACTTAACAATCATAATAGCAATCATTGCAACAGTTAGATTTGATACAAGGTTCTTATCTTAATGCCTGGTTTGAATCAGATTGGATTTTGTGTTATAAACGATTACACAATTATGTAGATGATGTCTAATAACGTAAAAGATAGTTGGTTTTGAACTTCAATCTGGTTGAATTTATTAAAAGTGGAAAATGTTTACCTGTTATTATATATAAAGGCGCAGGAGTGGCTGTGTGGTTCCGGGTTCAGTCCCACTGCGTAGCACCTTGGGCAAGTGTCTTCTGCTATAGCCTCGGGCCAACCAAAGCCTTGTGAGTGGATTTGGTAGACGGAAACTGAAAGAAGCCCGTCGTATATATATATATATATATATATATATATATATATATGTGTGTGTGTGCGTGTATGTTTGTGTGTCTGTGTTTGTCTCACTAGCATTGCTTGACAACCGATGCTGGTGTGTTTATGTCCCCATCACTTAGCGGTTTGGCAAAAGAGACCGATAGAATAAGTACTGGGCTTACAAAAGAATAAGTTCCGGGGTCAATTTGCTCGACTAAAGGCAGTGCTCCAGCATGGCCGCAGTCAAATGACTGGAGCACGTAAAAGAGTAAATGGGTATATAACATTATCCTGCCAGTAATTAATATACTGAAAATGTCAATGCTATCAAAAATAAGAAAGCTACTTCAGTGCTGCAACTCTCCCACAATCCTGTTACAAGTACAGTCGAGATATATTTGTTAATGCTGCTTCATTAAAATATGAACAATTATTTCAACTGGCTGAAGAAGTAACAAGTACACCTGAACAGGAACTATGCATTAATGTGTATTTGTAAAACTACATTTACGCCGGTCTTTTTTTTTAACAACCAGACTGCTTAATGATACACAACATATTTTCTTTTATATAGATTTTTATCTTATCTCTCTCTCTCTTAAAGCTCATCTATTTGCCAAACTTTAATGTATCAGTACAAATTTTATAGCAAGATTAGGTTTCAGAGATATTTCAAAATATTTTTGACATAATGCTATTTGCATTTTTTTTTCCTTTTGGTATATGAATTTTACATGGAATATTTTAATAAATCTTAAGTAATTTAACCCTTTATTGGCCATATGTGTTGCAAATATTGGAGATTTTGTAGGATTTTAATAAGATATTAATGTGATATGTGGAGTAAACTGCGTGAGGCATGTTGATAATGGTTAAGGTTAGATCTAACAGTCTTTGTGTTTTTAAAAAACACATTATACATAAAAAGAGAAATTTAATGTGTTTATTAATATACCTTAAAAAGTATTTCTGTACCAAAAAGTAAAATATAATTCGATAGTCTTCTTTGGAATAACCAAGGCAGTTGTTGTAAATATTGTGTATACTGAAGATGTAAAAAAGAAGTCTGTTGCAAGGCCTAAGCTGTAATGACTAAATCAAACCAAATAAGTTGGTGGAGCCAGGATTCATTTATAGTCTACAAAATGGTTGTTAAATCATTGTTTTTATTGGCTGGTGTCCAGCGTATTGAATGTTATTTCAAATAAGTGTTGTTGGGATATTGTTGAGCATCGCAGACGCTATAATAGTGATATAACAACAGTGCCAAAGATAGTCAGCCACTCACCATTCTTATCGGGCTTGATTCTTAAGTAACAAAAGTCAAGAGATGTGATAGTTAAGTTAAGTTAATTTTTTTGGCTCAAAAAGCAAAAAGCAAGGCCATGTAGTGGGACAAGGAGTTAAGTATAGGGAGAGTGGTCATACAAAGAGTTCAGGTCATTTCTGGTCAAGAGAGACTTTGAACCTATCTTGTCCAGCAGCTTATTCCATGGATCCGCAACCCGGACGGAGAAAGCCCCTCTCCTTCGATTGAGATGAAATCATCGCAGATAGAGCTTCAGAAGTGAATATATTCATAATAAATATTTGCCCATGTCAACAGTATGTGTGATTGTCCATTATCAGGAAAAAGACCTGATAAAAAGTTACCAGTATGTAGTTGTATTTCAGCCAAACTGACAAAAGCAACTCAGTTCTCCAGCTTATTGGATTTCATGAAATTTCTTCAGTTTTCAGTTTAAGTGATTTACAAAAGAACCGTCGTCCTCGTCGTCGTTGTCATTTATTGTCCGCTTTCCATTCTGGCATGGGTTGGACAGTTTTACATAGAGCTGGCTAGCAGGGAACTGTCCAGGCTCCAATTGCCTGTCGTGGCAGGGTTTCTGCAGTTGGATGCCCTTCCTATTGTCAACCATTTAACAGTGTGCTGGGTGCTTTGGAAATCTAGAAGCATTGAAATATTCTAGCACGTTCAGTGTATTATCACTGAATACCCAAGTTATGATAATGTCTCAATATATCAAACACTAAGGCAGCGAGCTAGCAGAAACATTAGCACGCCGGGCGAAATGTTTAGCGGTATTTCGTCTGTCTTTACGTTCTGAGTTCAAATTCTGTGGAGGTCGACCTTGCCTTTCAACCTTTCGGGGTCGATTGAATAAATACCAGTTATGCACTGGGGTCGATGTAATCGACTTAATCCCTTTTTCTGTCCTTATTTGTCCCTTCTATGTTTAGCTCCCTGTAGGCAATACAGAAATAAATATATCAAACGCTATAATGGTAATACTTTCCCAAGAATCCTACCTTCAGAATCAATTATTTAAATTGCCTTTAAGAGACTTAGTTATATGTTATACCTTTCTTTTTCTTTTCTTGATAATTGCAAATCTGCCTTAATGGACAGACAAAGAGATTCTGTTAGTTACATAGTTGAGATAAAAGTTACAAATCTGGAATTGAATATTTCTGTTTTTCTGTAAGGAATTCTACAGAATATATTTTGATAATTCTTCAATTATTATATGGTGATTTGGAAAATAATAGCATCATGATTACAGATTAATGAGCCAATCATTTGGTCACTGAATTCTGGATGGTATTTGTGGCAAGGGAATGACTATAACTTAGTGTAGTAGAAATATCACAAGGAACATTGTTGGAAGAGCACCGTTTGTCACGTTTTCACCAACATTTGCATTCTTCATAATTAAAATAAGCAAAATATAGCCACATGCACATGCACCTGTACATATATGGGCTTCCAAACACTCTCTCTCTACCAATTTCCGCTTGCCAGGTAACTCTTTGGTAGAAGTTGCTTACCAAAGTGCTGTACAGTGTGATTGAACCTGAAACCTCATAGCCGCAAATCAAATTCTTTAACCATTCACCAATATCCGCACCTCTGAAATAAAAGTTATAAATCTGGAATTAAATATTGCTGTTTTTCTGTAAGGAATTCTACAGGATATATTTTAATAATTCTTCAATTATTATATTTATGAAAGATGATAATTAAGTTGTAATCAACATAGGATTCAGTTTTATCGAATGTTCTTTAAAAATGTCAAAAAAAGAAGAAAAAAAGTATGAGCTCTACATATTTTCATTTGGCTATTTTTCATATAATCCAAAATTCTTCATTCTGATTGCTAAAAATGATTCTTACTTGT
>NC_043013.1:46252186-46272186 GCF_006345805.1 Octopus sinensis | reverse complement strand
ACAGAACTGTTGCTCAGAGTTTCACATTCCCATTCATTGGACAAGTGAGAACCTGAAACTCTGAGTAACAGTTCTGTAAAATTTTGCAGCTTTAATAATAAAAAGTATATTACTCTACCCTTGGTCTACGAGTATAATTTTTTTTCCAGCTTATTTTGCAGTTATGTGCTCAGCTGTGTGTAAACACACACACACACATGTGCGCGCGCACGAATACACACACTCACACATATAACATATAAGCACAGGCATAGCTGCATAGTGACAAAGCTCACTTTATTATACCCATGTGCCAAGTTCATTCCCATTATTTGGCACTGCTTTCATCTTGGTTCAAGCAACTGTTTCAGCTTTTCAAGACTGAATGTATTTTGACCTTTGACCAGCCAATTGGAGATTGATGCATGATATAAAATACAGTAAACCCTCGACCATCACAGGTGTTACATTCCAAAATACCCTGCTATAGGTGAAAATCCACGAAGCAGAAACAGTACTGTACTATATATATATTTTTAATATTATTTTTATAATTTGTATATATTTATTTTATTATAATTGCAAATCAACACCAAAGAGGAATCTGTGTAAGCTTAGATAATAAACCGCGATAGGTGGACCTTGATATGGCAAGGGATTACTGGAGTTGACTTTTATCTTTTACTTGTTTCAGTCATTAGACTGTGGCCATGCTGGAGCACCATCTTGAATTTTTAGTCAAGTGAATCAACCCCAGTATTTTTTGTTTTTCTGAGCCTGGTACTTATTCTATCAGTCTCTTTTGCCAAACTGCTAAGTTATGGAGACACAAACACAACAACACTAGTTGTCAAGTGGTGGTGGAGGACAAACACAAAGACACACATGGATATATATGCATATAAATATATATATATATATATATATATATACGACAGGCTTCTTTCAGTTTCCGTCTGCCAAATCCACTCAAGGCTATGGTAGAAGACACTTTGCCCAGGGTGTCTTGCACTGGGCCTGAACCCGGAACCATGTGGTTGAGAAGCAAGCTTCTTACTACACAGCCACACCTGCCCCTAATCTTAGCTAACCTTGTTAGTATGTTGGGACTTTGTTTTTGCAAGTGTTTAAATGTTACAAGCTTGTTTTTCACTGATGTTTTAAAACTACATTTTCATATAAAGATGTTGTATTTTCCTCATCTAGATTATCTTCTTCTTCTTCTTCTTCCCCTCCTCCTCCTTCCTCGCCTCCTTCTTCCCCTCCTCCTCCTTCCTCGCCTCCTTCTTCCCCTCCTCCTTCTTCCTCACCTCCTTCTTCTTCCCCTCCTCCTTCCTCGTCTCCTCCTCTTCCTCCTCCTCCTCCTTCTTCTTCCCCTCCTTCCTCCTACTTCTTCTTCTTCCCTCCCTCCTCCTCCACCCCCTTCTTCCCCTCCCCTCCTACTTCTTTTTCTCCTCCTCCTCCTCCTCCTCCTCCTTCTTCTTCTTCTTCTTCTTCTTCTAATAATAATAATATGGCCTTTCAATTCCAACCAGTTTCCCATCGATATTAGCAGCAATTTTTCTCTGCAGAATTTCTAGTTGCATCGTGTCTGTGAAATGGCTAGCACTTCACAGACCTCATTGGATAAGAATGTTCTGAGTGTCCTGAAACAGACTTTAGTTTCAACAACATTTTCATTTAAGGTGTCCTTTCCACTCTAGATTTTTCACCAGCTATAAAACTTCTCAAGTTATTTGATGCCCTTAAAGAGTTGCCAGCATGAAAGTAGTAGGACTGCTTTACTAACCACGAATAGTTCAAATTTGCTGCCATTTACTTTCATGTTGATCTACTCAGATCATTTGATAACAACATTTAAGATCAGATTGAAACAGATTCACAGCAATTTCTGGTTTTTATTTTGGAATGTTGAATATTTCGGTTATCCAGAACATTTATATGAATAATGCAAATGATGGAATCCTTGGTAGTTATTTGGTTATGAATGCTCATGTCCATTGCTGAGTTTCAGTATACTCAGTTGCCAATCAGATGCTGCATTCTGTTGCCATCAACTTGAATAATTTTCCATGAATGCCTGAGGGCTGTATGTGCAGAAAGGCATGAGCCATTGTGTGAACATGTGTGTGTGTGTGCACATGTAGGTAAACATGTTTACATTAGTTGACCTCAAGCATAAAATTTTCATTAGACCACAGTTCATCCTTGTTTCCAAAGAATATAAGCATGAATCTAGTCTGCTGGGAAACGACCATCACCCAGTAATTGCTGGTAGTCATTTCATGTTAAGTAGGCTGGAGCAATGTCAAGTAAAGTACATTGGAGGCACATGGCCTAGTGGTTAGGAGCAGCGGACTCGCAGTCGAGGGATCGCAGGTTCGAATCTCAGACCGGGCGATGTGTGTGTTTATGAGTGACACACCTAAGCTCCATGCGGCACCGGCAGAAGGTAATGGCGAACTTCTGCTGACTCTTTCGGCACAACTCTCTCTCACTCTTTCCTCCTGCATCTTGCAGCTCACCTGTGACGGACCGGCATCCCATCCAGGTGGGGAACCTATACATCGAGGAAACCGGGAAACCGGCCCTTATGAGCCAGGCGTGGCTTGAGAAGGAACAAACAAATAAGGTACATTGCTCAAGAACATAACGCATGGCTTGCTGCAAGAATCTCACCCACAATCTTATTGATCACAAGCATAACACCCTAACTACAAGGCCACATGTCTTTGCATGTGTGCATGCACACACACACACACGTGCACAGAGGCACATGTATACACACTTACCCAATGAATGTTAGATTGATGTCATTTAATAATGTCTCTGCTGCATCATCAAAATGTCGTTCATGTAGCATTTCGACAGTAATAGTAAACACGTTAATATCTGAAGAAAGCAGAGAGCACCAATCAGATGTGTCACGTTGTGAAATCGATGATTAAGTGGATATATTATTCATTAAAACTTTTCATTATTTTATCAACAAAAGATACATCGTGGACTTTTGAAAACGATTGTGTTTTATTCTTTATTCATTGAAGTTCTCTAAACGATTTAGCTGTTTTCTAAACAGGTGCCATAATGTCAAGTAATTCAGTGTCAGAGGAAGACGTAACAATGCCATTCAAAGTTGCTTTTGTTTAATTCATTAGGCTTGAAGTTGCGTTCTTTTGTTTCTGTGTGTAGTGTTAGTCATTACCAAAGTGGAAGGGTGCCTTATCTCTGGCTTTCACTTAATGTTTTCAGGAATTGGTGTAAATGGATTTCACTATTGTTGAATTAAATTCAATGATAAAAATATTTATGTTGACTTGCACTTCATTAAAAAAACAGGAAGATATAAATAAATAAATAAATCCGTGGCCTCAAAGCAACTAAGCTGGCTTGCTTGTTCTTTTAAAATCTGACTATTTCATATCTTCTGTCTAAATGAAACAAAAATTATGAGACATAAGAATTAATTCCGTTAAGAGAAATTAGTTCTGTTATTGAAATTAGCAAATCATTTGTTGTAAGTGAAATTAGTGATGAGTTTTTCAAGTTTCACGGTACACGTTTTTCTTTCAGTATGGAGTTATCTCAGCGTTTTGCTTTTGTTTAAATTGCAAGAGTCGTTATAGTGTTTTCTCTGCTCTAGATTCTGTTTTAATTATACTGGATTGAGGAAATTGTATTTTTAGTAAAATGTAATTTTTCAAATTCTTAAATTAGTATCAAGTGTACACACACATACACTCAAGTGCATACACACAGGCACTATATATATATATATATATATATATATATATAATGTGACCGTGTGTGTACTGTTGGCGATTTTATTTTTTTTCCTCCGTCTTCCTTTCTCTGGATCTTTCCTTTTCCTATGTTTCTGATGAAGAGCTCCTCTCGAAACGTTAAACCCTCCTTCTTCCCTTCCTTCCTGAGCATCCAATAATACTATATTTGTTCCACGTCCTCGTGTTGTTGTGTTTTCTCTTTGTGTTTTCATGTTTGGATTAACTTTATATGTATATCATCATCATCATCATCATAATTATTAATGTTTTAGTAGACAATTTTCTATGCTTGCATGGGTCAGACTGTATTTGTTGAGGCAGATTTTCTATGGCCAGACACCCATACTGTTGTCAAACTTCACTTGTTTCCAAGCAAGCTATTTCCCATGGTCTTCACAAAAGACTGGAAACAAGTGACATCGCTTCCATGACATTGCTGCTCATTTGCAACCATCAAGTGATTTCAGGACACAGATATATACCAGGGGACAGACAGGGACACACTCACACATATATGTGATGGGCTTCTTTTGGTTTGTCTAGCATATACACCCATGATGCTTTTAATCAGCCCAGGGCTATAGTACAAGACACTTACTTTAAGTGGCGTGTAGTGGAACTGAACCTGAAACCGCCTGGTTGGGAAGCAAGTCTCATAACCACACATTCACGTCTGCACCTATACCACACCAAATAACTATGATTATGTTTCAATAAGCCATTTTAGAATTACTAAATATCGCTATATATTGCAGAAAGTTTTCATATTCGTAAGCACTGTAAACAGATTAGCAGAAAATTTTAAGTGTTCAGAGATTATTACTTATCCCTAGTTTCCTTGAATGTTTGAATGTTATGACCTCCATTTTCCATACTAGACTGGGTCCTAATACTCTTTTACTTGTTTCAGTCATTTGACTGCGGCCATGCTGGAGCACTGCCTTTAATCAAGCAACTCGATCCCGGGACTTATTCTTTTGTTAGCCCAGTACTTATTCTATCGGTCTCTTTTGCCGAACTGCTAAGTAACGGGGACATAAACACACCAGCATCGGTTGTCAAGCAATGCTAGGGGGACAAACACAGACACACAAACACACACACATACATATATATATATACGACGGGCTTCTTTCAGTTTCCGTCTACCAAATCCACTCACAAGGCTTTGGTCGGCCCGAGGCTATAGTAGAAGACACTTGCCCAAGATGCCACGCAGTGGGACTGAACCCGGAACCATGTGGTTGGTAAGCAAGCTACTTACCACACAGCCACTCCTGCCACAAGCTACTTACCACACAGCCACTCCTGCGCCTAATGCTAATGTTATTCATAGCAGCAGTTAAATAACTTCAAACTCATCATTTTATCAGGTTGTTTTCCTTCATTTCCAGATTCAGCTTTTAGTCCAACCATTATGCTATCTAAGGCTCTACTTCTACTCATTACCAGCTCCTGTCTTGATATGCTGTAATAATCTGATGCTCATTAATTCATTACCATATGTCACCTTATTTCAAAATGTCACACAACTACAACCCTTACATGCTCTTTCTGGTTAATTAACCTGTTGGTTTCTTGCCAATTCTCTGTGGGAAATTTGTTTGGTTCCTGACTTGTTTCAGACATGTAAATAAATGATTGCCTAAAGTATCTTTCTCAGGTCATCCTACAAACACCTGTAGAAATTCACTGACACCAACTCAAAAGTCTTCATGTACAGAGGTAACAGAACTGCTTATAGAGCAAGCAATAACTTTGTACTGAAGTCTGCAACAGATGTGCTCTCTGATCAATGTTTTTCTGCATTCCTCATTGTCACAAATCACAAATCTTTGATCCAACCATATTGTTCATCTAGCACTGCAGATGAAGTTGGCGTATTTGTCACCTGCTTTTGTCTTTAAATCCATTCTCTACATGACACACACTACATTTTCTCCCAGGCCCTCCAATAAACTTCCCTATTGGATTTATCTATTTCAGCCCAATCTGTTCACACTTTATTCAGATTACACCTACCAGGTGTGACAGCTCAACCACTTATTCAACTGCAACAATGTTGATTGCTTGTCACATTCCCACCTCATCACGGAAGCCGTATGCTTCCCACTCTCTCTTTCCCCCTATCCATCACACCTATAGAGCTAAACTGTGTCCTATTCCTAATAAGTGACCATCTCTCATTGACAATTCTCTGTCTTTCTCACTCATAGGCAATATTTTTGTAA
The DNA here is from genome assembly GCF_006345805.1 of Octopus sinensis. NCBI lineage: Eukaryota > Metazoa > Mollusca > Cephalopoda > Octopoda > Octopodidae > Octopus > Octopus sinensis. Next base: position 46,266,191 of record NC_043013.1, on the reverse strand, counting down.
AGAAAACTGACACAGTTTATCATTATCATCCTCCTCTTTTAATGTCTGCTTCTTTGCTGGCATATGTTGGATGGTTCAGCAGAATTTGATGAGATAGAAGACTGCATCAAGCACCAGTGTCTACTTTGGTATGGTTTCCATGGCTGGATGCTCTTACTCGCACCGATGACTCTACAGAGTGTACTAAGTGCTCTATTCACAGCAGTCACCACTTAACTTGCAAGACAAGATCCCTCAACTAAGTGGGGGTGTAGTATTAAGGAAGATAGCCTCATCTCAGTTGTTGAGAGATTGAAGTATGGTAGAGAATCAGGTACAGGTGTCTTGAATATGTTACTTCTCAGTGACTAGCATAGGAATCATCTGACAAACCACCTATTTCTTGCCTAGTATAATTGCTCTTCAGTAAAAGTATATGTGAGGTCTCTTTTGGTAAGAATATATATATTTTTTCTTGTAAAATGCCCACAGATTATTAAAATTTAAATATTTTTTGTTAAGCACTGACAATAGTGGACAAAATGTTTCTATGTCAATTCCACCAGGAGATGGGTTGAGAGCTATTCCCAATATCATATTTCTGAACAGGGAATCCTGGAATAACCAATAGTAGCATAATAAATGTCTTGCTCCATGTTTACCTCATGCATGTGTGTGTGTGTGTGTGTATACATATACACAGACACACATGTATGTATGTGTACTCTTAACTGGTATATAAGTCTGGAGAGGCGGTTGGATGGAACTTACACTCGCCTCCTTATGAGAGCTCAAAATCTCTCGTGGAAGCATCATCCAACCAAAGTACAAATATATGGGAAATTACCACCTGTATCATGGACATTGTTGTAGAGCTGAAAACGAGGTAATTTCTACTCTTCCCCCCTGGAAGCCATCTGCTCGCGATACCAGAGGGTGCACACTCTCCTACCCTGATGTAATCTCCAGGGATACAGGCATCCAGCAACAGGACCTCCGTAGTTCTATGATGGACCGTGAAGTTTGGCGTAACATAGTAAATTCCATTGTCTCGACCACGGTCGAACAATTATGATGATGATGATGATAAGTCTGGAAGAATCATAAAAGATTAGGTGTATATGTGAGTATGTGCAAGTAGAATTTTATTATTTTACTGGTCTCAGTCATTACACTCGAGTCATGCAGGTACAAGACCAACAAGTTCAGCGGGGTTGGGGGGACTAAGTCGATTATATGGACTGCAATGCTCGACTGGTACTTATTTTGTTGATCTTGGCAGAATTTGGATTCAGAATGGAAAAACCGGTGAAATGCTACTCGGCATTTCACCTAACATGCAAATGATTCTGCCAGCCCACAGCCTTTATAACACACACACACACAAACACTATATACTTTATACTAAATATCAACCCTTTAGCATTCGGATTATTCTGTTACGCATAATGTTTATTCGTTCGAATTGGCTTGAATTAATCATGCATTGTCTCACTGGTTCTAGATTTCAATGACGTGATTGTATGTTTTTAGAATGGCATTGCATGGTAGGTGTGAGAAGCCGAATGTGGTCAGTTAAAAGATGTAGAATATTTCGACCTGATATGGCCGGTCTAAATGTCAAAGGATTAATTACATACATATATGAGCACAGGTGTGTCAATGTTGTAAACAAGTTCACTTTGTCAACCATGTAGTTCCAGTTTCAATCCCAGTGCATGGTACCTATGACAAGTTTCTTTTATGACTGCGTCAGCAAATAAGTGACCAAAGCTTTGTATGTGAGATTCGTTAGATGGAAACGGTGAAGAAACATGTCATGCGCATATTTATATGTGTCTGTATTCACTAGTGTAAGCACCTTGTGGTATATTTTTTCTTTCCTTGAGAGGAGGTGACTTCCTAAAGGGATTAAATCCAATAGGTGAACTCAGCCATTTGATGGATAGAGATTGATAGGGGAAAAAAAAAGAAAAAAATGTGGCTGTTGGTGCAGGTGTGGCTGTGTGGTAAGAAGCTTGTTTCCCAACCTCATGGTTTCAGGTTCTGTTCCACTGCATAGCACCTTGCACAAGTGTCTTCAACTATACCTTTGGGCCAGCCAAAGCTTTGAGAGTGGATTTGGTAGATGGAAACTGAAAGAAGCCTATCATGTATGTCTATGTATGTATGTATGTATGTATGTGTATATATATTATATATATATATATATATATATATAAATATGTCTATTTGTCCCCCATCACCGCTTGACGACTGGTGTTGGTGTGTTTACATCCCCATAACTTAGTGGTTCAGCAAAAGAAACTGATAGAATAAGAACTAGGCTTAAAAAAAGAACAAGTCCTGGGGTCGATTTGTTCAACTAAAACCCTTGAAGGTGGTGCTCCAGCATGGCCTAGTCAAAAGACTGAAACAAGTGAAACAATAAAAGAACAGACTAAGTTCTAGAGTTCATGTAAATTGGTTAAAGATCCTTAAAGACATTGGAACCCAGAAACCAATAAGTGAAGATAATAAAGGGATACATAATGAATAACAAGATGGATAGGAAGGTCAGAGCAGAAGATATGGAATAGGTAAAAGTAAAGATTAACCAGCTGGATATTTCTTAGACTGGTTTAATTGGTCATTCCTCATCCTATAGACCTATGATCAGATGGACAATCCTACCATGCCTTTACTCAAATCATTTTATTCTAAATGTTATCTTGTGCTATTGTTATACACTGTGTCCTTGCTGTTCTGTTTTCTGATTACTATTTTGAGATGCCAAGCTGTGATTTCAGAGTGATTTGACTATTATTTCTAGCTAGTCACACATCTAATGCAAAGTTTACCCTGTTTGGTTTCTAAAATGTATGGTTCTTCAGATTTTGTTATTGTTTCTTCCACAATGCCGAAAGTAGGAAATGATCTTTGATAATTCTACGTTGCTCAAGTGAAATATTATTTACCTGACAAACCGACTGTACCCATTCTAACTTCAAATGACTGTATACCTTCAATTCCTTCCCCTCACGTAGTATTTGCCTTTCTTTTCAATCCTTGTTTTTCATTAATGTTTCATTTTATTTTAAAATATTCAGAACTTTAAACACTTCATCCATTGTCTGACTCTCCCAACCTCTGAATCTTCCTTCCTCTTCTTCTTCTTCTTTGATATGTCTCTTTCTCTCTTTTATATTTTTTACACATACACACACTCACACATACACACACATATATATATATACATATACATATATATATATAAGTAAGCTGATTCACTGCTTGAATAAGGCCAGTTAAACTATAGCTAGTTTTCGTTCTACTTTCAGGCCTTGGAAAAATAACATACCCATGTTATGGATTGATATATACTCAGACCACTTTATTTGAAATCAACTAAAAGTAAGCTCTGCGCATGTTTTTGCCTAGTACTGATGTGCGCCAATGCTTAAGTGACAGGCCGTCCCCTTCTCTAGGGCCACAGCAAATAGATCTGTGCATGACTGCTAGCAAGCTATTTGTATTACTTATATTAGAACAATCACTAGACACACAGCCAAATAATATGATTTGATTACTACTACTGCTACTACTACTACTACTACCACTACTACTACTACTACTACTACTACTACTATTACTACTACTGCTATTACTACTACTACTGCTACTGCTACTACTTCTACACAAACCTTTTATAACTGGTTGCAGAATATACTAAATAAGATCTGTCTCTCACATTTACCTAGTCTTCCTGTGTTTTTTTTTTGTTTTTTTGTGTGGTCATGCTTTCTAAAAACTTCTCTCCTCGAAAAAGCATCAATACACTCTCTACTCCTGGTTCTACCATTTTTAATTCTGTCACTCCTGTTTTACTTTCTCACTCACTCACTCACTCACCCACTCACTCACCCACTCACTCACCCACTCACCTGCATGACAGCCTGTTTCTTTGACATTTTTTTTTTCTTTTTCGTGTGTGATTTTTTTCCCCCATCTCCTCTTATCTACTGGACTAACCATTCATATATAATAATTTCACTTGTGCATCATATTTAAAGGAAGTTTTTTCACATTACATCTTGTATCAATATTCTGTTGTTCTGATTTAAATATATAATTAATTATAAATTAACATGATAATCTGTACTAAGTTTCTCCATGTTGTTGTCATAAATATTAGCCGATGTACTTTCATTCCATGTTCAGTTCAAAGTTCAAATACCTCTGATATTAACACCATTACCCTTTCACCTCTGGAATACTTTAGATGCTCTGTTATAAAGTTCTTCACAAATCTATGTTGCGAGTTATGGTGACTATTTTCATGAGAAAAGTCCTTTTAGTTTTACTATATATATATATATATATATATATGTTTGTATGTATAGGTGCAGGCATGGCTGTGCGGTAAGAAGCTTGCCTCCCAACCACATGGTTCCAGGTTCAGTCCCACTGCATGGCACCTTGGGCAAAGTATCTTCTACTATAGCCTTGGGCTGACCAAAGCCTTGAGAGTGGATTTGGAAGATAAAAACTGCAAGAAGTTTATCACACGTGTGTGTGTGTGTATCTATGTGTGTGTGTCTGTGTGTGTGTTTGTCATCCACCACCACTTGACAAAATGGTGTGTTTACATACCTTGTAACTTAGTGGTTCAGCGAAACAGACCAATAGAATAAGTACTACACTTGAAAAATAACTCAATGCCGTGCCCCAGCATGGCCACAGTCAAATGACTGAAACAAGTAAAAGAAAGATGTATGTATGTATTATTCACAAATTTGTGTGTGGGGGCATGAGAATATGTTTCCCAAGGCAAACTGCAGGGAAAAAGTCTTTACAGGTTCAAAAAGGTTACAAACACATTTGAACTAATCTAAAATTGGCATATATGCTTTTATTCTTTATCTGTATGGTATCTGTAACAAACTCTGATCTCCTCCCAAGTAATTTTACTCTATCAGATAAGAATGAATACAGTAGCTTAAAACTCCAGACTATTTTTGTTGAGACAATATATATATATATATATATTATATATATATATATATATATTATATATGTATATATATATATATTATATATGTATATATATGTATATGTGTATATATATGTATATATGTGTATATATATGTATATATATATATATATATATATATTATATATATATATATATGTATGTATGTATATATATATATGTATATATATATAAAACCAAAGTTTAAATTACTGATAACTTATAAACCTCTCGTTAATAGAGGGAGGTCAATTGAAAATTATGACATTTGGTCTTTCCAAAGGCTTTTGTAACATCAGTAAAATGGGTTCAGTTGAGTTTCAAAATGTAGTAGTAGTAGTAGCAGCAGCAGTAATTTCCCAGTATATGCTGGCTCTCTTTTGGTAAGAATATATAATCTAAATAGGATGCAAATACAATTCCACATTAATGCATCTAGAGGTTTATTACACCAATGAACATCTAATTCTTTTGTATATTCATCTTAAATAAAAATCAAATTAAGAACTTTATTGATTTTTCTTCAAAATTACATTGTCCAGTTTTTTATTTTTTTTGATATTTTTTTTATTTTTTATTTGACATCATTTAAAATAACTGCTTTCAATCTGAAATATGAAAGAAAAAAATGAAGAAGAAAAAATAACAAAAAACAAAATGCAGACAAAACATAGAGAAACTCGCCCCAACTGTTATATATTCTAATTTAGACTGAAACCAGATCTTAAGCTTTAATGCTTCTAATAGCCCCAAAAGCTAATATGTTATATTTTCACTAGTTTAAATGTACTGTGATGGAAATATTCCATTTATTCTATTTTGTAAGTGACCACTATATTTTAGTTCGAATGTAGTGTACGTTTAAAAAAAAAAATAACACCAAAAAAAAAAAAACTAAAAACTAATTTTCTAATGTAATGTTTTCCAAAATTTCTTCTAAACAATTTATTTCCTTTCTGCATTCAAATATTATTCGACTTTCTTACTATATTCTTCGTCATAAATATATTTAAGCATTTTTTTTTTTTTTTTTGTTACATTTCTTAAAGATTTATTGCATAGAATTAATTCTGCACCTGCTAGTACTTGGGGTTTTTGGTTTTACATTTGTTTCTTTTTTTTACACGCTTTCCTAATTTGAGTTATATATTTTGGCTAATTTGATATTAAATTTAAAATTCCTCTCCTCTCACTATTGCTGCTCTGTGTGGCTATGTTTCATGTTAAAACACCCGTTAAACAGAAATTTATTTGTATATCTACTTTAATTTTAATATTTCAATGGAGAAATTATTTCAACATTTTCTGCTATTCAGTTGGAAGGTAAAAACAATGCAGGTTTTCATGACGAATTTCTGCTCCTTTTTATTTTGTTCTTCTAGAATCCTTTTTCTGGAATAACATGTATAGCTACTGAGTAATTTTGATTGGATTTAAGAATATCTTGTAATGACGAGTTTCGCTCCTGCTAAAAGAAATAAGCTAGGAATTTTAAATTATGTTGACCTGGAAGAGATATCATTATCTACTTGAATACAGAACATCTCTGTTCTTTATGTTCATCATGTATGCATGTATATATCTTTATGTATATATGTGTGTGTATATATATGTATGTATGTATGTATATCCTTTATTAACATATGTATGTATATACTTTATTATATATGTATGTATATACTTTATTAACATGTATGCTTATTCACCCATGTGACCACATGCAAACATACACCTTCATATTTATTCCTTGTTTGTCTTTCTCTTTAATCTTGATTATTTCTGCCTAATCTTGATTAATATATATGAAATCCTTCCTACCTCATTAGAAAGATCCTGTCTCATTATGTATTAATTGTTTGGTGATGAAGCATTGCTTGTTTTTGAATATATCATGCAGTAATCTGATCTTGCATCTCCTCTCTGAGCCTGTCAGGAAACAAGCAGACATCTGGGACAAGGAGGTGGGATAGTGTGTGTGTGTATTGTGAGAAAGAGAGAGAGGGAAAGGGCAGCCACAGGTTTGTGTCTCTTCTATCCCATACACTTATAAGGATAATTAGGGTTTTAATTTTTCTAAATGGAGTTTCACTTGTAAACCAATGAATGGTCACCCTTATTGGCTTTAGAGAGCTGAATAAGGAAGAGATGGCAGTCATGCCTTTCCTAAACCTATTAACAAAATGAATTAGTTCGTTACAACTGGTAGCTGAATCTGTGTGATTGTACTTGTACCCACTCCACATGTAATACACCAGCATGTATGTATGTATGTATGTATGTTGTTTTATTTATATTTCCTGAGCGCCATACTAATACAATTGTTCGTTTGTTTTCCACCTGCCTTCGTCTTTTGTTTATTTTCATAAAGCTTCCCGTTATATATGTATGTACATATGTATGTATGTACATATGTATGTATTTATGTATGTATGTATGTATGTATATATGTATGTACATATGTATGTATGTACATATGTATGTATTTATGTATGTATGTATGTATGTATGTACATATGTATGTATGTATTTATGTATGTATGTATGTATGTATGTATTTATTTATGTATGTATGTATGTATGTATGTATGTATGTATGTACATATGTATGTATGTATGTACATATGTATGTATGTACATATGTATGTATGTATTTATGTATGTATGTATTTGTGTATGTATGTACATATGTATGTATGTAATGTATGTATGTATGTATGCATGCATGCATGTGAATGATTTAATTATATTAACCATAGTAGTTCTGAAAGGGCCACGGTTTTTGGCAGAAATAGTGTGGCACCAAATTTTAGCGTTGGTGTTCTCTATCCTTCTGTGATAAAATTAGTACCAGTAATGTTACTGTACAAACAATTATCTCACTCTTAACAGTAACTGGCCTGCTATCTCCTTCAGACTAGTTGAAAGATTTTTTATTTCAATTTATATTCATTCCACCACCACCACCACCACCACCTCGTGTGAGTGTGTGTGTGTGCACGCGCGTGTATGTGTAATCATATCACATTTCACTATTATTGTTAAGTTGCTGAACAGTTGTAAGTAAAAGTCTACGTGTGTTAACAATTTTGAAAAGATAGGCGTATTTACCATACCAGTTGGAATAAATGTTTGGATTCTTCTTTACTAGAATTTATTTACGAAAACATTAGATAGACCTTGTTATATTTCGGAATGGTCATTTTGCCAGTTTAGCCAATAAAAACACACGCACTATATATTTGGTGTTATTTTGCTTCAGTGTTATTTATTTTTTTACATTAATCTTAATCTTATTTCGGCCAGAGTTCTTTCGTCACACACCTGTGACTGCATCAGTGGTCCTTTATTTTCTTCTTTCTTATTGGCTAAACTGGCAAACTGACCATTCCGAAATATAACAATATCTGTTTCAACACACGACTTCACATGAAAAATCTTGCACAACAAATATATAAACGTACTATTAGATAGACCACCATTGGTCATATAGCATCTTCATTACAGAGCCAACTGTTATTATTAGTGAAGTTATAGATGATTAGTGAAGAAACCAAAGTACATTTGACTTTAGCAAATAACTGATGAGCTTTTTTAAAAAGTTGTTCTTATGCTTACATCAATTGGCTAAAACTAGAATGTGTTTGTGTTGTAATCAATTTATAGCGATGTGTGAGTTCTTAAGTATTTTTGGTAATCTTTTATCAACCATAAACTCAATAGCATTGGCTACATGCCTATTCCAAACAAGGCAATACTCAGCTCTATATTGACAAATCTTGGTTTGTAGACACTGGTTATGATAAAGATGTGCCTAGAGAAAATTTAATTATCATTTGTTTGATTACCAAGTGTTTTACTGCTGTGATCGTAATGATTTACTTTAAATAATTAAAAAAAAATTTTTTATATTCTTATCTTGTTAAAGCTTTACAAAGAATTCTGTCAATGGATTTACATGGAAAAACATAAAAAGTTAAAAAGACATTTTTTGTTACATTTATAACAGCAGCTTATATTTAGAATAACTTTGAACCCTTTTGGTACCAAACTGCCTGAAAGTGACTACCACTGGTTCTTTAGTAAATACTTTCAGTTTCAAAACTTTTCATCAAAATTCCCTGCTGGTATATGTTCTAAACACCAGCTTAATAATGGTTTCAAATTCTGGCACAAGGCCAGCAATTTCGGGGAAGGTGTTAAGTTGATCACATTGACCCCAGTGTTTAACTGGTATTTATTTTATCAACCTCAAAAGGATAAAAGGCAAAGTCAACCTAATTGGAATTTGAACTCAGAACATCAGGAACTTCGGTTCCTGGTAGGTAGGGCCACCCAAGGCGTATTGGTCTGACACCGAGTGGTATTAGGGCCACAACCCGGCAGACAGGGCTCTGGTGAAAATCCTCGGAGTGTCTGTTTTGGTAACCGGCGGCTCCTCGGTCGTTCTGTCCCTGCGTCTGCGGACAATCTGCGGCACACAGGATGTCTCCACATGCGGGATTGTTGGGGACCGCTTGTGAAATCCACATATTCCCACGAAACTTCTTCCATGAGTAGAAGAAGCCGACTCAACCCGCCCAGGGTGAATGTCGCCACAAGTATAAGTTAGTAAGTAAGCATTTTGCCCAGCACAGTAACAGTTCTTCCAGCTCACCACCTTCACACGAGCTTAATAATGATAGTGTTTGTTAAATTCTTTATTTTTAAAATTAATTAAAGTAAAGCTAGAGTATTTTACCAGAAGTATGGTAACAGAAGGGTTAAGTCTCTTTGACACTATTGTATCTACTAATTATTGGTTAATGTTAGTTTTGTTTTTTGTTTTTTTAACTTTTTAAATTCAGTGAAGACTTTTCTATCGTGCCATCTCATCTACTCACAGCTTACAATTAAATATTACCTTGTAGTGGTATCTTTTTATGTTAAATTATGTTTATATACTTGGCAATACCAACCCTTCATCATCAACTAAGCTCCAACATGTGGTTTGTTTTATTTCTATATTTAGACTCTTGTACTGCAATGTTGCAAAAAGAATATAGCAAAATAAGATGATATTGGCAATGATAATAGTTTCTTATTTTCTGTAACAAAATTAAAAATTTGCAGTCGTTACTTCATATTGTGTCCATGTAATTAGCGCCGTTTTTTTTTAACTTAAAAGTATTATTAGTATACCGAAAATAATATTTTAATTTCCTGCTGTGTCTAAATTATGTTTTTCTGTAATCAAATATTAACAAGAATATCCCATATTATTTATTTTCATATCTTTTTTTTTTTTTCCTTCTTAATTTTCTCAAGACTGAAATATTTTTTTACAAATAGCTTTTATATTAATATTTTGCATTTAACAACTAATGTAATTAAATATTGATACGAAGACTCTTGGAATTAGTTCTCTAGGTGTAAATTTCTTCGCCATAAAGATTTAAATCAGAGAAAGAAGGATGATGTTGACTGAATTTGTTTGCTTTAGAATGTATGAGGAGTGAAAATGTGAAAAATTTATTTTGATTGATTAATCTGAATGTGAAAGTTTCATGAAATATTTGGATGAAGCATGATATACATAAATAGATTTAAAAAAATTTTTTTTTATGTATTCTGTTTAATTTACTGCATATTTAAAAGAATCAGTGGATATTATTCTTACTTTCTGCCTTTGCTTAATAAATATTTCATCTACATGAGAAACATGATTTTAAATTAACTAAGTTGATTCCTGTCAAATTCTAATAGACAAAGACAGATTAGAGTCATCCAGAGAGCAAGTATCAATTTAAAATGCTAGAAAGTCTCTTATTTATTTAAACTTTCAGCGCTTTTGTGCAAAATAGCTCTTAAGCTAAATTCGAAACCCAGGCTTTGTACTGATTATTTTCATTTTTGGATCTTTTGCAAGCTTGCTTGTACCAAATATGAAAGATTTTCTTCAATCCTTTTTTTACGTCTAATTTTATGAAGAACAACAATGAAGCCATGTTATTTAATGAAGTTAAAATTAATATTGTCGCAGATTAACAATATAACGTACAATTTTGAGATGCTTTGAAATGACTCCATAATTTTTTTTTGTTTTTTATGATATTCCACAATAAATGAATACAACAATATATTAAAGCAATCAATGGAAGTTTTTAGCTGAATATTTCAACATGCAGCAATAAAAATGTGTTGAAACACCAACCAGATAAGATCTAACCTATCTCATTCCTGCCATGGCAGTTGCAATGGTGAAACAATAATTCTTCACTTGTAAAAATACTCATCGTACCAGATATAACACAAATGGCTGATACGTTTATCTTGGAATTAATCATTATGTAAACTCAGATTTTTTTTTGTTCCCCCCTCTTTCTGTCTTTGAAAAGAAGCCAAGTGAAAAGTAAATATTACATATTGATTCCTTGTGATTAAGATGTTGTATACCAGTTATTAGCTTCACTTTGAGGTCCTTTGAAATCTGCTTCTATAACAGTAATATCTTCCTCATCAATTTGCTAAAGCTCATTAGTGCTCTGTCAAAGGATGAATATTTACCTTCAGTTGGCTATCCATGTGTGGCACTTATGTCTAAAGTTATCTGAGAAATTTTCCTGTCATTTTCTCTAATTATACCTAATGCTGGCCTATGCCCCTGGAATAAGAATTGGTATAAGTATAGTAGTATAGTTACAGTTCCACACCAGACACTCCCTCCACATCTTGCCAATGATTGCATAAAAATATTCTTCATGCTATTATAAAGAAAAATGAAAACTAGCTTCTCTACTATTATGCAACTCTCACCATACCTATGCAACACAGCAATGTTCTTTAATTCTTAATTCCATATGGATATAATTCTGTAAAGGATAAAAAGTTGAAGATAATCTTAAGCCAGCAGCATTCGAAAAAAAAAAAACAAAAAAAAAACAAACAAACAAAATCTATTTCCTCTCATTAATTTCTATTTCAAGATAAGTTGGTTATCATAGTCGTCATTGATTAATTCCACCACCTACTCTAGTGGAGAGCTGCTATGGTAATGACTGTCAGATGTATTACTCTTTAGTTAGGTAAATACAATCGCTGTTGACAGTTCTATTAAATGTGCATCTTACAAAACATGACACAATCTAGGTAGACCATCACTCATTTCCGACTGTGTATTCTAGATCAGGAGTAAAGTTTTGCAATTATCAAATCCTTATGAATGTTTATTCTTATTTATCCTAAAATATATGTCTTCAATACAAGATATAGGATAGAACTTTTATTTGTTCAGTTGATGCCTTACGCTTCTACTCGCTCTATCTCATGAACAGTTCATATAACAGGGCCTATCTGATTGATTAAGCGAGCAGGAAACTTCAATTAACTGCATGAGTCATGAGCTGAATGTATATCAGTGTTTACTTCGTATGTGTGTGTGTCTGTGTGTTTTGTTTAAAAGAATATTTGTTCATTTCTTATTCACTTCCATTTTTCCATGCTAGCATGTGTTAGATGGATATATTTTCAAGACCTCGTTTTACAGCCAGATACCCTTCCCGTCATTAGCACTTAGCTAGCTATTTTTTTCAAGCAAGGAGGCATATTTCATTCATTTGCCTTCAAGGCTTGTAAAAGCTCAAGAGATGATTTGTTAACAAGAGGAATGACAACATCGCTTGCTTGTAGCTTGTGGCTATCAGTAAAACACAGATGTAAACAAACACAAAAACACGCATACACATATGTACATACATATAAAAACATATGTCTGTGCATGTGTGTGTGTGTGTATGTGTTAACACGTGTGCATGTGTGTGTGCCTGCCTCTTTGTTTACATTATGACAGCAACCCACTTCAAGTGGAGTCGATGTTGTCACTTCTCCCATCAACAAATTGTCCACTCCATGCATCTAAAATAAAAGATAAGCAGGCAGGGGGTTGCAACCAGGAAGGCATCTGGCTGTAAAAAAACAGGGGACCGGAAGTATATACATTTTAAAGATGTGTGCATGTGGCAAATCCAAAATTAAGGATTAAAATTTTTTTTTTTTTTCCACTTAGGCGACATCTTTGCATTTGTATTTGTTTCACTAAAACACTGCTATAGGTGAATGTACTAATCGACTAACACTCAGTTTACCATGTGTGTGTGTGTGTATGCACATACATATACATATTCCAGAAGCCTGAAGGAGTCGGCTCCCATTAGAGGCCTGCAAAAATTATAGTACGAAACCAAATCATAGCGTTTTAAATAGTATATTCACACACATACACACACACACATAAATATGGTAAATGGAAGATAGAAAATATGGGAATTTTTATTAATCTCAACAATTGTTTCGATCCATCTCGTGTCGATCCCTCACAGGTGGGACCCTTAACAACTGGTTCGGAAGCATCTGGCGGTGCAGATGTGTCTCACTGGGTGATAAATAGATACAACTCATTAAAATAACGGCTCCACAATGTAGATACATATCTGTATGTACATATATATACATATATACACACACACACACACCACACACATATATATATATATATATATATGTATGTATGTATGTACATATATACACACACACACACACACATATATATATATATATATATATATATATATACATACATATATATATATATATACATACACATATATATATGTATGTATGTATGTATGTACATATATATACATATATTATTATTATTATTGTTATTAATAATAATAATAATAATAATAATAATAATAATAATAAGGGTTTTATATTTTGGAACAAGGCCAGTAATTTCAGGGGAGGGTAAGTCGATTACATTGACCCCAGTGGTACTTATTTTATCCACCCCATGAAGGATGAAAGGCAAAGTCAGCCTTGCCGCAATTTGAACCCTGAATGTCAAACCAGACAAAATGCCACTAAGCCTTTTGTCCAATGTGCTAACAACTCTCCCGTCTCACCACATTAACAAAATACTATTGTTTTTTTAACATAGGCGCAGGAGTGGCTGTGTGGTAAGTAGCTTGCTAACCAACC
>NC_043013.1:46182186-46247186 GCF_006345805.1 Octopus sinensis | reverse complement strand
TAGCAGCCATACTTGCTGCACGTATGTCAGTTTTTGTTGTTTTGCTAAGCTGTGCATTTTTTTGTAGATTGTTTCCACTGATAAGATTTGTTGACTTTCCTTACAGATGGTAATGAACATGTCACCTGAAGATCCAAACAGAATGGAGGAATTAAGAAAGTATGCTGCAATCTATGGACGGTTTGACTCCAAAAGGAAAAATGATAAACCAATGTCACTGCATGAGGTAGGAGCCATCATTACAAAACCTCGAGACACTGATCTCATTCTGTACTAACTAAACTACATATACTAATCATTGTTTAACTAGTATACTACTGATAGCAACAATTATTGAAATAACTCATTAATTACTGGAGCATTTAAAGCTAAACTGCAAACTGATGTCAATTGTCAGCTTGCTAACCAACCACATGGTTCTGGGTTCAGTCCCATTGCGTGGCATCTTGGGCAAGTGTCTTCTGCTATAGCCCCAGGCCGACCAATGCCTTGTGAGTGGATTTGGTAGACGGAAACTGAAAGAAGCCTGTCGTATATATGTATATATATATAAGTGTATGTGTATATGTTTGTGTGTCTGTGTTTGTCCCCCTAGCATTGTTTGACAATTGATGCCGGTGTGTTTACGTCCCCGTCACTTAGCGGTTCGGCAAAAGAGACCGATAGAATAAGTACTGGGCTTACAACGAATAAGTCCTAGGGTCGATTTGCTCGACTAAAAGGCGGTGCTCCAGCATGGCCACAGTCAAATGACTGAAACAAGTAAAAAAGTAAAAGAGAGTAGATAAAACTATATTTTTAACCAATAAATTTAGATAAGGTTAAGTGATATTATTTGCTTCCCTAATTATGAGGATCTTATGGAAGTGGAAGGGCAGAGGCCTTTAGTTAGATGAAAGCGGGGTTAATTTAGATAGAGAAAAGCATATGGTCCCTAGTTAAGTTTAAGAGTTTAGAAATGGTAAAATTGTGACAAACAGTGAGTTGATGAAGTGAATAAGATTGAAACCCTCCTGCAGGGGTTGTGCAGGGTCGGTGCAGCTGGTTAAAAAATTCAGCAGTAAATATCTGCTTCAACAAATTACACATATTTTAAAATTTGTAAACCTAGGCAATCCAGGAGGACATCTAGAAAAACATGGAAAATAGTGTTAAAAACAAATCAGAAATGTCTGCATCTATTAAATGTTGTATATATAATGCTGGTATTGTTTTCTGTTTGATGTGAAAACTTGTGTAAATGTCTAAGATGAATTTGTTCAATAATAATAAAAATTTTCTGTCTACATAACACGTCTCTAGAAATGAAATGTTATCTTAATATTTACTTCACTTCAAAAGGCAGCAAGTTGGCAGAATCATTACTGCACCAGACAAAATGCTTAGTGGCATTCTATCTGTCTTTACACTCTGAGTTCAAATTCCTCCGAGGTCAACTTTGCTTTTCATCCTTTCAGGGTCAATAAAATAAGTACCAGTTGTGCACTGGGGTCAAAATTATCGACTTGAAATCCATATTTACATCACATCAGGTGGCAAGCTGGCAGAATTGTTCACATACTGAATTAAATGCCTAGTGGTATTTCATCCAGGCGGCAAGCTGGCAGAAACGTTAGCACGTAGGGCGAAATGCTTAGCGGTATTTCGGCTGCCGTTACGTTGTGAGTTCAAATTCTGCCGAGGTCGACTTTGCCTTTCATCCTTTCGGGGTCGATAAATTAAGTACCAGTTACACACTGGGGTCGATGTTATCGACTTAATACCTATGTCTGTCCTTGTTTGCCCCCTCTATGTTTAGCCCCTTGTGGGTAATTAAGAAATAGGTGTTTCGTCTGTCGTTACGTTCTGAGTCAAATTCCGCCGAGGTCGACTTTGCCTTTCATCCTTTCGGGGTCGCTAAATTAAGTACCAGTTACACACTGGGGTCGATGTTATCGACTTAATACCTATGTCTGTCCTTGTTTGCCCCCTCTATGTTTAGCCCCTTGTGGGTAATTAAGAAATAGGTGTTTCGTCTGTCGTTACGTTCTGAGTTCAAATTCCGCCGAGGTCGACTTTGCCTTTCATCCTTTCGGGGTCGCTAAATTAAGTACCAGTTACACACTGGGGTCGATGTTATCGACTTAATACCTATGTCTGTCCTTGTTTGCCCCCTCTATGTTTAGCCCCTTGTGGGTAATTAAGAAATAGGTGTTTCGTCTGTCGTTACGTTCTGAGTTCAAATTCCGCCGAGGTCGACTTTGCCCTTCTTCCTTTTTCTGGATGATAAAATAAGTACCAGTCAAGTACTGGAGTTGATGTAATCAACTTGCTCCATCCCCCAAAATTGCTGGCCTTGTGCCAAAACTCGAATCCCATATTTACATCACATTTCCACTTAGGTTTTGCATGGCCTGGCACTCGATTGTTATCAGGTGTCTCATTCCAAGTTCTGTACATAATATTTTACTGAATTCAAACTAGGAAGTTTTATTTTTAAACAAAGGATGATAACAATTGTTATCTCCCAGGCCATTGATGCATGCAGATGCACAACGAAAACTATAATCTTCTTAGATAAACATCTTTTTATAAAACCAAATTTAAAGAAAATCTGTCTTTAATGCATCGAAAAAATGTCCATGATGGTGATGACAGCGATGGTTATTCACTAAGTTTAGCATCTATTTCTAGCAATTCTCCACACTGGATTCTATTTATAAGGGATTTACTAAAGTTTGCTCTCTTGAATTAACTTCTATATTTTATTACTGTCACGTGTTGTTCACATTAATACTTCCTCTCCGCATCTATATCTTTGTCATTTATGCCTGTATCACATGGTTGAGAAGAGCTAAATTGATCATGTCATTCTCCTTATTTAGCTATCTTTTATACTAGCAAAGAAATTACAAGGCTGTAAATTCAGCAAAACTTAGAACGCTACCCCCTCCTCTTCACTTCTTGTCAAGAGATTTTCTCGTGTTTAATATCAAGAGCAATTCTACTCAATTCATTTCTAATTCTTAATATGTCTGCTTTATGCTTCAACTGAAAAATTCATTTTTATTCTATTCAAATTAAATAATTTTTACTAGCAGCAATATATATATATTATAAATATTCAACATCTTTTTACTCTGTTTTTAACATTTTTAATACATACATACATACATACATACATATGCGTGTGTGTGTGTGTGTATATATATATTATATATATATATATATATATATATATATAGTTTTTATAATTCCAGTGTATTTATTATTTTTCATTTATTTATATATTATTTCTGTTCCCACCTCTTCTATTGGCACTAGTTGTTGTAAATTAATTTAATTTTTGTTTGATTTGTGAACACTGAATTATTGGTTTCCACTGTCACTTAGAGAATAATTTTTAAAAACTTTAGGAGGTTGTTTTTTTTTGTTGTTGTTGTTGTTGTTGTTTGTTTATTTTTCTGCTTTTTAATCAGAGGTGTCCTTATTTATGCTTCTTTTCTTTTGCTCTCTCTCTCTCTCTCTCTCTCCATTTATGTTTCTCTGTGTTATTTTGTCTTAGAAAAAAATCCAATGAATTTCATTGGAAATGGAAAGTGAATGAAAATTACAAATAACTTGTCAAAATAGGATTCATATAAAATTTTTTAAAAAATTCCCATGTTAATCATTAGTTTTCATAAATGATGTATATCATAAGCCTTCCCCACCTTTTTTTTTTTTTCTTTTTGTCTGTATTCATTATTTTGTTGTTCATAGCTGGCTCTGTTCTCTTTAGTTTCTTTGAATATATCCTTAATTATGGCAAAAAGAAAAAAAGGAAAGAGGTGTGAGTCATATTGATAAATTATTGATCCTAAAACTTTATTAAATTTATTGCTCAGAGAAATAAAATTTTAAATTAAAATTGAAGAATTAGTTTGTAAGGTTAATATCTTGATTCAATATTTACAGTGTAAATTCAGTTTTTTTTATTTATTTTTTTTTAGTATTTTTATATTTTATTTATATTTTTTCGTATTTTGTTTGTTTGTTTGCTGGCTTCTCTGGTATATGTATCTGCCTACAGGAAATTGTTGACAACTGCTTTAGAAAACTAGAACATTGAGAAAATAGAGAAAGATTTATATACTCAATATTTCTTACAAATTTTATCTAGAAACATCCATTTTTCATTTTGGTGATATGGTGCTTTTCGTGTTGCTTTTTAGTTTGTTTTTATTTTAAAATTCAGTTATTTACGTTTGCAATAAGATTTTTTTTTTTCCCCCTTTCTTTTGTGGTTTATTTATCAACATTTAGTGTTTGGTTTATTTGTTTAAGAGAATCAGTTTTAGACAGATAGCTAGATAGAATGATGTAGGTTAGCTGTTGCTTAGTCATTATTTAATTTATTTACAAAATACTGTAATAAATTATTTGCTCCAAGTAAAAATATCTATTTTGATGCTGTTGATTAAATATTCATTTTTATATGTTGAGAGAGGGGTGGTGGTTAAATAGTTGAAGCACAGGGGGTATAAGATGTACATTACATTATTCTTTTGTTGTCTTCATGTCGTTATATATATATATTCATACATACATATATATATGTGTGTAATTTCAAAATAGCCTAATCATTCCACGGTGCCAATTTAAGGCGGACAAGCACATCGTGCTTTTTCCGAGCCATTTCAATTTAGTTGGCCGTCGTCACTTTTAGCAGTGATAATCCAGAGTTACGTCCCTTTACTCACTTACCATTTGCTGGCGACAAAAAGTGGAAAAATTCTCTATTTTCATTCTTTCGGAAGTTCGTAAATAAAATTTGGCAAAAAAATAAAAAAATAAATAAAGATATAGAGAAAAAGAAAAGGTAATGAACAACAACAAAAAAGAAAAGAAAAAACATTGTACTTAGCTATTGTTTTCAGTTAAAGATAGAATTCTCTAATGAATTAATTTTGATTAGAAATGTCACGCATTGAATAAAATATGACAAATCTTTCAAATTCTTAAAATCAATAAAAGAAGGGAAAAAACTGCAAAAATAACGAATTGTACTGATTATCGTAGTGTTTCCTGCTACTTTAGATGTTTTATCACAGAGATCATTTGGTGCAGAATAATCTAAAGATTGCAGAAAGTCTGCGAGTAAACACAACCCACATACATTCTTATTCTTTACTTAGTCGCCTATTCAAGACCATCATCTAAGAAATAATTTAGTCTATCAATTTTTCTGGCCTAACATTGGCAAACGGGCTTCTGGTTTTTAACGACTGTATGAGTGTGTGTGTGTGCGTCTATACACGTGTTGTACATTGTGTGCGCGCATTGAGTAATGTGTGTGTGTGTACATACATTCGTATATAAATATGTGTATAGTCTACTGTGCACTTAAGTGACACACACATACACACACACACACATACGTACACATTTTTGCTTGGTTCATTCATTGGATTGCGACCTTGTTAGATCAGCCCCTTATTAAGATTTTTAGTACATATCAACACTAGTAATTATTTTAAAATCTAGTGTTTATGTTATCGATATCTGTTTTTCGAATTGCTGAGTTTTGGTGGGTTAGAAAGGTCGTAAAATATCATTTCTTTTCTTTTTAATTGATGTCTATGAAACGGCACATATAAAACAGACGCACGCGCGCGCATATAGACAGACACGGCGGTCTTGCAGGTTCTGCCTACCGGTGTCACTCAGTAAACATTGGTCAGTCCAGGTCCGTAGTAGAAAACACTTGCTAAAGATGTCACACAGAGGGACCAAACCCCAGAATTCATTAAGTCGCAAAGTGAAATTCTTAATCACACAGTCATGCCTGCGCCTAGCGGTATTTCGTCTGTCGTTACGTTCTGAGTTCAAATTCCGCCGAGGTCGACTTTGCCTTTCATCCTTTCGGGGTCGATAAAATGAAGTACCAGTTACACACTGGGGTCGATATAATCGACTTAATCCGTTTGTCTGTCCTTGTTTTTATCCTTTCTGTGTTTAGCCCCTTGTGGGTAGTAAAGAAATAGGTATTTCGTCTGCCGTTACGTTCTGAGTTCAAATTCCGCCGAGGTCGACTTTGCCTTTCATCCTTTCGGGGTCGATTAAATAAAGTACCAGTTTCGCACTGGGCTCGATGTAATCGACTTAATACCTATGTCTGTCCTTGTTTGTCCCCTCTGTGTTTAGCCCCTTGTGGGCAGTAAAGAAATATATACACACACACACTTGTATGTACGCGCGCACGTGTGATAAGGAGGCATACCTATGCCATTATCCATGTATGCATTTCTTCATTATATACCATACCTGGACTAGTGCTTACGCTTTCTGACAGGCTATTCTCTATGAACCATTTAATTTATATACTGTTTAAGTATTTTTGTTGTGGGTTCACAAAAGAATGCAATACAGTATATCATGGAAGCTGTAATGCTTGAGACAGCATGTGTGGGTTCAAATATGAATCCATAAATTCGTCTTTGTAACATATATAGATAAATTGACAGATAGGTAGATACAGATATATATATATATATATATATATATATATATATATATTGGGAGAGTTTACGCAAAAGACAGGTGGTGTACAAAACAAACAGATGTATTAGTATAACGCTCAGAAATAGAAAAAGTCTTTTACATTTCGAGCCTATGCTCTTCTACAGAAAGGGACACAGAAAAAACAAGGAGAGAAAAAAATATATACTTACACACACAGACACACACACACACACACACATTCATACACACATAAGCATATATATATATTTATTAGGTGAAGCATTGTGAGGTTATAACTTTAAAAAAATGTAGTTGTGTAACGCTGGACCAATAGAAGAAGGTACAAAGAAAACTACGAAAGGAAAAGAAAAGAAAACCAAATTGCAGTATCACGTATCTATATATTTCGGAGTGAAGAAGACCACTTCTTCAGGACATTTGGAAGAACTGGGGGTTGGGAAAGGGTCTACAACTTTTTCTTTTGTTTTCCCTATCTAGTTTACTTTGTACCTTCTCACTTTGTTTTGGCCTCACACAAACAATCTTCTTTAGAATATATATATTAGTATCATCTTCATCACCATCATTTAACACCAGTTTTCCATGCTGGCATGGGTTGGACTGTTTGACAGTATATGCTGATCCACAGAGCTCTGTTGTGTCTCCATTGTCTACTTTGGCACGGTTTCTATAATTGGATGCACTTCCTAATGCCAACCATTTTACAGTGTGTACTGGGTACTGTTTTTGTACCACCATCAACATTCGTAGCATTGCCTAGTAACTCTGTGTGTGTGTGTGTGTGTGTATATACACAAAGCATGACAGCCTTTCAGTTCCCGCCTATGAAGTTCACTCTCTAGGTCTTGGTCGGCCCAGAGTTATAGTAGAAGGCATTCGCTCCAGGTTCTGTGCAGTGAAATTGAACCTGCAACCTCTTGGTTGGAAAGCAAACTTCTTAACCAAAAAGTCACATCCGTGGCTAAGACCCCATTATTATTTTTTTTTGTTCTTTTTTGATATTTACTTACTTTCTAAAAATAGTTAAGATTTCATTTTTTTCCCCATTTCTCTGTAATGTAGGTTTTCACATTTGAAAAAAAAAAAAACTAATTAGAAACTGCATTGATCTGAGGTCTAAATTATTTGCGAAACAACATTTTTAATTGTTATTTGTTAATGAATTATTAATGGATCGTTCGTTAACACTGCTCAGAAAAGTAACTGAAAGTTGTCTTTAGCATTCTTTCCAACTAAACATTAATTTAATCATCTTCAGATTAAGGTGTGTACTAATCACTTTCACCTCTCTCCCACACACATATTTTTAGTACTCCTTTTCATTCTGCTTTTTCCAGTAGCAATAGCACTTACACCATGGTCAACTTTACTCTGAATATCTATTTCCATCACTCGTCTAGTAATTATTAATGTATTTTACTAGAAACACGTATGGTATTTTGCTGCTTAATAAATATATATATTCACTGTTATATATTTAGTTTTGCTGCTTATTATATATATATATATATCTATATATATATATTATATATATATATATATATATATATATAATCCATCTATCTCTCTCTCTCTCTCTCTATATATATATATATATATATATATATATATATATATATCTATCTATCTATCTATTTATATATATATAATCTATCTATCTATCTATTTATATATATATGTATATATCTATTTATCTATCTATCTATATATATATATTTATATATATATATATAATCTATCTATCTATTTATATATATATATATATATATATTATACACACACACACCTATTTATGGTCTGCATCTTTCAAAATTAATCTCAAATTTTAAAACAATATACTGAAGCATTGTATTTAATATGAACAATGTCTTTGACAAGGTGTATCATCATCATTATCACCATCATCATCATTTAACGTCTGCCTTCCATGCTGGCATGGGTTGGACTTCCTAACACCAACCACTTTACAGAGTGGACTGTGTGCTTCTTATGTGGTACCAGCACCAGCAAGGTCTGTTTGGCATGCTTTTTCTTGTTGGATCCCCTTCGTAACGCCAACTAATTTACAGAGTGGACTGAGAGCTTTTGGCATGGCACCAATATCAGCAAGGTCTGTTAGGCGCAGTTATCACAGCTGGATGCCCTTTCTAACCTCAACAACTTTACAGAGTGAACCGGGTACTTCTCAGGTGGCAGCAGCACCGGTGTGGTCTGTCTTGGCATGGTTTTTATGGTTGTATATAATTCAAAATGCCTGTCCATTTACCTTGTAATCTATATTTAGAACTACTTAGATAAAACAAAAAAAAAGATGACTTCATTTCCCCTTAATCAATTCTGGTCTCGATGATGGATCTCTCGGCTTCTTATTCAGTTTCTCAATTTCAATCATCCTTTGTTAATCACTATTAATCCCATTTAACCCTATGTTAGTTACATTTCTTTATATTCTACTTGTTTTTTTTGTTTTTTTTAATCCACCATGTTGACCATTGATAAATAGCAGTACTACTCACCAGGCATAAATCACTTCTTTCTTCACCCACTATACAGAAAACAGCACAGCTCCCATTACTTTCGGAAACATTTTTTCACGCTCAGAGTTGCTGAAGCATGGAACAAACTGCCTGCATCAGTTGTTGACTGACATGACACTGCATCCTTTAAGGCCCTCATGCTTTCCGAAATCCGCTGAAACTACACCTGATTGTCCCCCTTCCATACTCATACACATATGCGTATGTCATGACTCTGTACATTACCCTATGTACTATACATGCACTTTAGATGAGTTGTAGTGCACCTGAGCACTGTACACAATGTTTTTTATTATTATTATTATTATTATTATTATTATTATTATTATTATTATATCTCTCATTTGGCAGTTTTAATATCTTGTTTCAGGTTAGGACAACAAGCTGGCAGAATCATTAGCACACCAGGCAAAATGCTTAGTGGCATTTCATCTGTTTTTACAATCTGGGTTCAAATTGCAACGAGGTCGACATTGCCTTTTATCCTTTCAGAATCAATAAAATAAGTACCAGTGAAACACTGGGGGTCAATGTAATCAGCTTAGAGACCCTCCCCTGAAATTGTTGGCCTTGTGCCGAAATTTGAAACCAATATTTTGTTTTAGGTTTAATATACTTTTAATTGTTTAAGCCCCCACCAAACATCTGGTGAAACCCTTCATATCTAAGATTACACATTTCCTTCAGTTACTACCATAGCTTATAAGCCAAGAAGAGTGTCTTTGTGCAGTTATTTGAACCTATGCTATGCTTGAAAATAAGATTTATAAATTTATTTTATCTGGAATGCCATAGCACCAAACAATAACAACAAGTGGTATCCTTCAAAAAGGGACTGGCTTGGAACATACTTGATAAATAATGAAAAAATTTTTTAAAAACTGCCTGTTTGCATGATGGAAAGGTTCACCACAGATAATATATAGATCTTACATCTGTGCTATACAAGCGCTAAACTAAACCAAAGTCTCTCTCACAAACAAGCAAGTTTGTTTATCTCCCCATCCCGCTTCACACAGTTTCCTTAAAAAGGATTTTTAGTCATCTCACTAAATATTTCTAGTTGCGTTACAATCTAGAAACTTATACATTTCCTAATGGCATTTGATTCAATTCTAAATTAATTCCTTTTTATTTATCAATGATTTTGAGCTATTGGTACAAATCTATAACCTTCAAAGTTCAATAATTCATACAATACTGGTAATTGAAGTGATTTATACAAAAATCCTTTAGCATTTAAACCACCTGCACCCAACCCAAATATTCTACCAATTTTATACTTAACCTTGCCAGATCTAGCCTTTCACACTTGCCCTACAATGTCATTCTAAAAATATACAATCACATCATTGAAATTTTGATGCTACAAAATTATACATGATTAATTCAAAATACTGTGAATAAATAAGCATCACATTTGACAGAATAAGCTGACTGGTAAAGGGTTAAGGGCTTAAGATGATAAAATTCTGTACCTTGTTCTTTCCTAGCTTTTAAGTATCTGCTGCAATTCTACAGAAATAAATGTTTAATAACTCCAATGATGATAGTAAAGGACAGTAATTTTTGGGGGACAGGTTAAGTCGATTATATCAGCCCCAGTGTTCATCTCATTTTTATCAACCCTGAAAAGATAAAAGGCAAAATTAACCCTAGCATCATTTGAACTCAGAGCATAAAGATGGTGGAATGCCACTGCATTTCCCCTGGTGTGCTAACGATTTTGCAAGCTTGCTACCTTAACCCTTCAGCATTTAAACTGGTCATATCCAGCCTAAATATTCTAGCTGTTTTATATTCAAACTGGCCAGATCTGATCCCTCACACCTCTCCTACAATGTCATCCAAAAAATATACAATCACATCATTGAGATAACAAAGCTACAAGATAATTACATGATCAATTCCAAACAATGTGAATTAATAAGCATTACAGTTGACGGTGTAATCCGAATGCTAAAGGGTTTAAATGTAAAGACAGACGAAATGCCACTGAGCATTGAATTTGGTGTGCCGAAGATTCTTCCTGCTCGCTGCCTTAAAAGGATATAATAATGTTATTTTAATTAGCCAATTAAAAAAAAAAAAACCAACAGTAAAGGATTTGAACTTAGTTTTGTCTTCTTGTAATCCCTTTTGCAGATCTCTGTAAATGAAGCTGCCGCTCAGTTATGCCATCATTTACCAGCACTGTTAACCCGGCGTGAAGATTTATTCCCATTAGCAAGGCAGGTTGTTCGTGAGAGTGGTTATCAGTATTCCAAAGGTCACTCCAGGTAATACTTTCATCATTTTTCCATCTGCTTTCGTTTCCAACTTAACTCGAAATACTTTGTCGTACTTTAAACACTTTACCCATATATACCCTCATATATACTTGTATACTTTCAAAGTGTATCGGGACAAATTAGATTCAGTTTCAATTTTGATAATTTTAATTCGATGAATTTTAATTTATAAAAAAAAATATATATAAGTATTCTTGCGTAAAATTTAAGAGTTTAAAAAATTTTTAATATTTTGACTCCTGTATTTGATGCCTGCGCTTTCAATGTCCAGAAACTACTCTAAATTCATTGTACGATGTATTACTACGTTTGCTTTGATTAAAACCAATCCATTTACAGGTGCATGACACTTGTTTCCATGGCATACACTTAGATGCATGCCTGTAGTACCCCATAGCACATGAGTAGGTGGTGCATGTCAGATTGTCAAATTGGCCAAGTCGTAGATGCATGCGAATACTGTCGAAGGGACGTAATTCAGTAGTGTACTTTTCACAATTTAATTCACTCACTATTTTCTGCGCAATTCCGATTTTTAGTGAAATCCTATTTATAAATATTAATTTTTTTATTCTTTATCAGGAACATTACCTTAAAACGTTGTTGTTGTTGTTATATATTATTATTATTGTTGTTGTTATCATTATTATTATTATTATTATTATTACTATTACTATTATTATTACTATTATTATTATTATTATTATTATTATTATTATTATTATTACTATTACTATTATATTATTATTATTACTATTACTATTATTATTATTACTATTACTATTATTATTATTACTATTACTATTATTATTATTATTACTACTATTACTATTACTATTATTATTATTACTATTATTATTATTATTATTATTATTATTATTATAAATATAAATATTTCTATAATATTTTCTCTCCTTCCTGAGACAATTTGATAAAGACAGATGAATTTCTTTTTATTATTGAGTGATAGGAAAACTTTTATCGCCACTATACCCAGCTTACTCCTAAGCCTATATTAACTTTACACAATCTTATTGTAATAATGTAATTATATATTCAATATTTTATCTCGTTATCCGAGACAATTCTCTCAGAAAATCCAGTCAAAATACATTTTATTCATATTTACATTTGAATGTGTGAATAAAACACACGCGCGCACACACATACACATGCACACACATATACTCTTTTACTTGTTTCAGTCATTTGACTGCGGCCATGCTGGAGCACCGCTTTTAGTCGAGCAAATCGGCCCCAGGATTTATTCTTTGTAAGCCTTACTACTTATTCTATCGGTTTCTCTTTTGCCGAACCGCTAAGTTACGGGGACGTAAACACACCAGCATCGGTTGTCAAGCGATGTTGGGGGGACAATCACAGACACACAAACACACACACATATATATATATATACGACGGGCTTCTTTCAGTTTCCGTCTACCAAATCCACTCACAAGGCTTTGGTCGACCCAAATCCATAGTAGAAGACACTTGCTCAAAGTGCCACGCAGTGGGACTGAACCCAAACCATGTGGTTGGTAAGCAAGCTACTTACCACACAGCCAATATTCATAGAAGTTTTATATAGCTACGACAAAGTAAAGACTATCGAATTACTAAGGTTAATATATATGTACCTATCTATCTATCTATCTATCTATCTATCTATCTATCTATCTATCTATCTATCTATCTATCTGTCCGTGTGTCTGTCTATCTATCTATCCCTCGTCATAATTCTATGTTAGAACCTCCTTTTTATTTTCAAAACACCAAATTAATAAGGACAAACTTTAATTATACTACTAAATCCTTCCTAATTCTTCGTAATTTTCATAATTAGTTGAAATATTTAGGCAGTGAACTGGTTGAAACATCCATTTGTCAGGAACACTTCAAGTGTGAGAACTATTTATGAAAGTTCATTGTGTTCCACTCTCAAAATCTTTCTTTGAATGTGAGTTATGACGGTTGATGATGATGATGCCGTTAATATTACACATGCATCAGAAAACTGGGCAACAAATTTAGCTGTGAAGAAAGCTGTATTATATAGCATATGTGTGTGTATTTTTACGTGATTATCATGTAGGAAGTAATAAATATATTGACTGATGATGATACAAGTAAAACGGCCAGCCTAAGTAAGGGAGACAACTTGCCAATCAGATTTCTAATTTCCATTGTTAAAGGGAATCAGAAATCACAGTCAAAATAGGCAGATAAATAGATAACCCCTGGGATTGTAAATTTAGTTTAAGTTAACGACATTAATGCAACCGCAGCCTGAACCTACGTTTTCCGTTTATATGATTAAATATAGATTATTAAAGTCAGAAAATTAATCTTTTTGTTTTAATGATGAAGTCCATCAGTTGGTGAGACAGGTTGAGCAGGACTTGGTACAATAATATCACTTTGATTGTTAATTAAAGAATTCCCAGCTTGAGAAACAGTATTGTCATGGAATGAAGGATTAGATCTAAAAGTGTGTGATTTTGAGATAAGATACTGAGTCAGCAATTGATAGTTTGACTCTGTAAGTTTAACTACTTCATCTTGAGATGTCAGACATTGTTACAAATCATGCAGTAAGATTCCATTACTTTTCTGAACAATGACACCCTTGTCATTACGCACCAGTAGTTCAGTTTCTCTTAGGAGGGAGCATTGCCATTTGCCCAAACACTCAACAACTGTAGCAGCTTCCTGATCAAGAGGAGGCTGCTGTAATTCACTTTTGTTCAGGGTACCAGAGAAGGCAACAAGTTACTTTCTTTGTGGTAATGTTGTAACAGGAACATTATTTGTTGTGTTGGTCCTAACTGTAAATGGAGCAGAGCTGTCACAAGCATGGAAACAAGACATTTCTGTAGCAATTTTAATTTAGTTCTATATTTAAGAGATGACGAATTATGTACATTATTTATTATTATTATTGTTGTTGTTGTTGTTGTTCAGGTCACTGCTTGGAATCAAACTTGGAATCCTGAGTCCGATTCCAAGCAGTGACCTGAACAATAATAGTAATAACAATATCAAAAAATACCTTAGGAATGAGAACCCAGGTTCGAAATTTCTCCAAAACACCTGAAGAAGGCTGGAGGGTATACCAGCCGAAACACTGTGTTAACAAAGAACAAGATGAGGATAAATATCCGTTGAATGTAAATAATGTAAATAATGTAAATAATGCACAATTTCAATTTGTTTGAAAGCAGTAACAAGTTTCTTGAGGAATAGGAAAAGTGGTACAGTCAGTTTAGCATCTTAGTTTGTCAGAAAATATACCACTTCTTTTAGGTGTAAAGATTTTAAGAGGAAGCCACGTGTTAGGATCAGACATTATTTTGTCATCTTGAATGCAATAACCAAGAAAATTGGCACTTGTTTTACCTAGAAGTAGTATCCAAATCTTTTACAAGTAACAGCAATGTGTTAATATTTCTGTTATGATCTTCTATAGAGTTACTTCATACTATAAAGTCATCTAAATAGGAGCATGTAGGTTCGATGTTATTTTATGCAATTATTTGGTTCATCACTTGTTGAAAATATGCCACAACATTCATAAGGTTAAATGGATTTTAGTATATTTAAACTATTGTCCTAAGGCTTGTAAAAATCATATAAGGACAGTCTATAATCCTTAGTTGCTGTTCATAACAGACATGTTTCATATCAACATTGATAAAATCTAAATGTTGAGACATAATATGGATTAACTCATCAATAACAGGTACTGGAAAAGCATAAAAAAGGTTGTTGATAGGGGTTCAGAAATTAATAATTAGGTATGGCTTGTAGATTGTGGGAGCTTTTCTTTTTTAGTATAATGAGTTCCCCATGGTGAGTTACTCGGTTCTCTAAACACCTTTGAAAATTTAGTTCATTCCTTGTGTGATGAATTTGCAATCAATTACACAATACTTTTGAGCTCATGTAGCAAAAGGTTTGGTGACCTGAGTGAAATCAGTGGAAAGTGTAACAGGGGGGAATCTTCAGGTAAGCAAGACTTTACAACACTAGAGGGGTTTCAGGATCATTAAATTGAAATGCCCCTGGAGATGGCCGAGGCTTGTTACACTTTCTGCATATTACATCCAAGCAAAGACTAAGTGAGTGATGTTTGAACATATTACTGGAATTCACAAACAAAGCTATGTTGCGGTCATTGCAACATTACTACTGAATGGTTTTATGGACTAAATTCTTCTGTTTAGCATTATTTAGCTTGGATAAACTGTCACTGCTTATACTGTCAATTAAAACTTGAATTAATTGAATGTTAATCACATCAAAGAGTGCACAAAGCAAAAAAAAAAAAAAAATGTCCAAATGACTCAGAGATGAAGGAATTAAGGTTTTATTACCTTGTTTATATGATATCCTGCAGGTTCATTCCATGACTTACACACTAGTGGAAAATGGTTTTCCTTCTTTGCATTTTTAACATGTGACATTTCTTACTTGGACACTTTTTTTGTGGTCATGTCTATATCCTCACCACAATAAAGAAAAATTTTGGTAAGCAGCTGCTAAAAATAGCTTCCTTCTCAGTCTTCTCTTCTGAAATATTACAGTTGTAATATTTCTACAGGGATTAGGCAGCGAACTGGCAAAAACATTAGCACACCAGGCGAAATGCTTAGCGGTATTTTTCGTCTGTCTTTACATTCTGAGTTCAAATACCGCTGAGATCAACTTTGCCTTTTATCCTTTTGGAGTCGATAAATTGAGTACCAGTTAAGTACTGAGGTCAATCTAACTGACTGGCCCCCACCTCCCCCAAAATTTCGGGCCTTGTGCCTAGAGCAGAAAAGAATATTTCTACAGGGATATTCCACCAAGGTCGACTTTGCCTTTCATCCTTTCAGGGTCGATAAATTAAGTACCAATTGTGTAATGGGGTCGATCTAAACAACTGGCCCCCACTCCCCAAAAATTTCAGGCTTTGTGCCTAGAGCAGAAAAGAATATTTCTACATGGGTATCCAACTTATAATTCTTTAGAGCTGAGTCTGATGTTCAAACATGTACTGTTGTTTCTGGTCCAGTATTTTATTTCTAATTAACCTTAGATTGCTTATATTGGTCAGTCTACGTTACTCCATAAGGAGCACAGGGCTGGTTTCCTATTTCCCTGGCATATATATTCCTCCTTGAATGGAACACGGGTCTGTCACAGGATTATTCATTTTTGCCAGCTGAGTGGACTGGAGCAACATGAAATGAAGTGTCTTGCTCAAGAACACAGTGCATTGCCTTGTCCAGGAGTTGAAACCATTATCTTATGATCAGAAGTTCAATGCCCTAACCACTAAGCCATGCACCTCCATGCATTATTACAGAAAGAGAAGCATCCATTATCAATGTCTTTAGTTTTTGTTTATTTTTTGTTGTGTTTTTAATAGGATTCAGACAGCATTGCCTTGAAGTTACAGTCTTTAATCCCTAAGCATTCGGATTATTCTGTCCTGTAAAATGCTTATTTATTCACAGTGTTTTGAATTAATCAGGCATTGGCTTGCAGTTTCACTGTTCAATATTGTGATCATTTATTTTTTGAATGGCATTGTAGAATAGGTGTGAAAAGCCAAATCTGGCCAGTTTAGGCATAGAACAGTTAGAATATTTGTTCAAGGAGCTTGAGAGGCTGTTGGATGGAACCTACACTCGCCTCCTTATGAGAGCTCAAAATCTCCCGTGGAAGCGTCATCCAACCAAAGTGCAAATATATGGGAAACTACCACCTGTGTCATCTCTTGTGAAAGGTAGGAGAGTCCAGTTTGCTGGACATTGTTGTAGAGCAAAAAACGAGGTAATTTCTCCTCTTCTCCTCTGGACACCATCTACTCGCAATACCAGAGGGCGCACACTCTCCTACTCTGGTGTAATCTCCAGGGATACAGGCATCCAGCAACAGGACCTCCATAATGCTATGATGGACCGTGAAGTCTGGCGTAGCATAGTAAATTCCATTGTCTCAACCATGGTCGAACAATGATGATGATGATAGAATATTTGGCCAGGATATGTCCAGATTAAATGCTAAAGGGTTTAAGACTTGATGAAATTGATTCGAAGATTTATTTGGCTGTTCTATAGAGATTATGTGTTAATGTTTAGCAAGAACCTCACTCACTAGTTTTAATGCCAAATATCCTTTGACCAATTTAGGACACCCTGCTAATTTATCAGACATCCATGGAGTTTACAGTTGTGTAGTCTGTCAGGATCAGTGATGCTGACTAGAAAATATTTAAAACAATGTAATTAGTGTTTGAATTTTGAAATGGAAATTTGTATTGGGTCTTTTTGGGTCATAAAACTCTTTCTATGTTTGGTTCATTGAATAAGCCGCCGTAAAAAATAACAGTAAGGGTTCTATATACCAAAGACTTGATTCAAGAAATAATGCTGCAGTTTGATAGCCATCTTAAGTAAGGGAGAGCACTCGACCATCACAATACTTCTTAAGATCACAGCAGTGTGTATTATTCATGTTTGGGATCTTTTCGGTCTGAACGGCAGTTTTTTTCTAGCGGTGTCATATGAAATTGTCACCCATAATTATGACCCTAGTATCGATCTATTGCATTTCAATCTGTTTTAAGGTTAGGGTTAGGGCTGGGGGGAAGAGTATCTTTTTTTTCTTCACAAA
This sequence comes from Octopus sinensis, assembly GCF_006345805.1. Classification (NCBI taxonomy): domain Eukaryota; kingdom Metazoa; phylum Mollusca; class Cephalopoda; order Octopoda; family Octopodidae; genus Octopus; species Octopus sinensis. The sequence goes on along the minus strand of NC_043013.1, from coordinate 46,229,188 downwards.
TGTAAATAAACCCAATCTGTTTCTTAAACGAGGGACATATTCATATGGCACAGAATGTTTTTTTTTACCTCAATAGACGTCACTGATTGGTTGAAATTGCAGAAATTGAAGAAAAACAACGACAAATATCTTACAAACTATAGAATTTTATCAATAAAGCCAACAGAAAAAAATGTTTTATAAACACATTCTACCAGTATACGAAGTTTAAAATTTTTTAGTTACCTAGAAATTATGTTAAAAGCTGCCGTTGAAACCGAAAAGATCCCATGTTTGTGCATATTAATGCATATGTGTGTGTGTTTGTGTAGGCATGATTGTGTTTGTTTTTATGGGATTTATTTTTTCGTTTGCAAAGGGATTTGTCTGAATGTTGGGAAAGTAAAGTAGTCATTTCATTAATTTGCCTTACCATTCCACCGTCTCTACTCACTATTTCCGCGATATTTCAAGTAATAGCAACTGGGACCACTGTGCATTAACATGGAATTCGTTGTAGATAATCTCACCCACATACACCCACACCCACTCACTCACATACATTTACACATATGTAGTGGTAAAGCCTGAGACCTGGTGTACTATAAGTGCTTGTCCCACTGAAAGCATTTGCATTTTCCATGGTTCCATGAAGATCTATGTGGCCCCGTAACATGTATATATGAGTGAGAGTGTTTATAGTCAAATCAGTATATAAGAAGCCAAACCAGAGAGGAAGTTAACAGATTGTGATTGGCCAAACCTATTTATTTACTACCCACAAGGGGCTAAACACAGAGAGGACAAACAAGGACAGACAAACGGATTAAGTCGATTATATCGACCCCAGTTCGTAACTGGTACTTATTTAATCGACCCCGAAAGGATGAAAGGCAAAGTCGACCTCGGCGGAATTTGTACTCAGAACGTAGCAGCAGACGAAATACCGCTAAGCATTTCGCCCGGCGTGCTAACGTTTCTGCCAAGCTCACCGCCTTAAACTCGTTCAGTGTAACCAGCTGTAAACAATTGGCATAGGGCTGATGCTGTTGATTACTGTAAGAACTGGCAACTCAGTCAAATTTATGGAAGTTGAGCTGAAAACTTCTTGAGCCAGAATTACGGGACTTGTCAGAGTTACTCGACACAACCTGTCTTCCTTTTGTTGCTCAGTCAAAACACATTCTATCTATACAAACAAATATTTCTATGTATATATATATATATTGTTGTTGTTTTGGTTATCGCTCCTGTCTTTGCCTATTTGAATCTTTTGTTATAGACATTTTTCCTAGTCACTTGTTGTGTTTACCATTCAGTCTTCAGACCCCATCTTTTTCTTATTATTGTACATGTCTCTCTCTTTTTTTTTTTTCTCCTGTGCTTCTTTATTTGTCATGTGTACAAACATATACACCAGCGGCTTGTGTTGCTAACACTAGCAAACTGAACATGTGTTAATACTGTGATGGTGTTTGGTTAGTGACCGATGAGGGGTTGAGATTGTCACCATCAGTGTGTGTGTCTTCGTGTTCTGTTTTTACATAAATTCCATTTTTGTCCTGCTGTGCTACATTTTCGTTATATATATATATATATTGGATCAGACAGTAAAATATGCTGGGATAAGAAAGGATTGAAGGCATTCACCTCAGTTAGCCCTTTTGTTACCGTATTTATTTTGAGATGCTCTGTGTTTCTTTCAGTTAATTTTAAATATAGCAAAGAATTTAGTAAAATAACTTAGTTATCATTCAGCTAGTGTTAGGAACATAAATTGTGACTAAGGTTTGGTGGAAGATTTTAATTTACAACTTAAGAAAACAAGACATTTATACTACAGAGCCAGAGCTGGTTTCAGCCAGGTTAGTATCAAAAGGGTTAAGAATTGTTTCTCTATTATATATTTTAACCTTTTTTGTTACCATATTTCTGTTGAGATTCTCTGTTTCTTTCAATTAATTTTAAATATAACAAAGAATTTAGTAAAATAACTTAGTTATCATTCAGCTAGTGTTAGGAACATTAATTGTGGCTAAGGTTTGGTGGAAGATTTTAATTCAAAATTTATGGAAACAAGACATTTGTACAACAGAGCCAGAAGTGGTTCCAGTCGGCTTGGTAACAAAAGGGTTAAGGATGTGCTAGTGAAGATATTGGCATGTCGGGCTGTCCATGAAGATATTTCATTTAAATGGAAGATGTCTACATCTCTTTGTAATGTATAGGGTTCATTACAATCTTTAGATATATTCAGTATTACAGTATAACAGACACATTCCATACTCAACGTTACTCGCAACTTTCATTTTGACAATTAATATTGTTACACTGGCAACAGATGCAAAATTACCTTGCCTGACTTTTATTTCATTATTTTCTGTTTTAATTTCCAATTATTTTCAGATTTAATAATTACTAAAAAAAAAAAAAAAAAAAAAAAAAAAAAAAAAAATAAAAAAAAAAAAAATAGTAATAAGATTACACCTTAACTGATCACCATTTTACCTCTGTGACTATACCGTATTTTCTCATTGTGACACTTGACTATTATTACTGCAAGCCTGTGTGAATGATTGCTTAGATATTTAAATACCTTCTGGCTTTCTATCATTTATTTTACACTTTCATAAAGTCTCCTCTCCACTTATCTATCGTTTAGTTTCCATCTTTTGATTACTGCCTTAATTTTTCTTTGTTTTTTTTATCCCCCTTCTTGCCTAAAATCTTCCAATCAATGTTGATTTCTGCGGTTATTTTCTTTCCATTGTAAATATAAATTTGTAATTCTATCCTTATTCAAGATATTTTCACTTTAAGTTTCTTTCATCTCAAGCCATTAATATGTGATTGGGTGCCAGCCAGCAGTAGTGGACGGACATATTTTTGACTGGATTCTCCAAAACCCATTACAGTTATAATGTGTAAACTTGAATTCTAAATCCGTTCTTGGGTTTTATTTTTGTCTTTGCAGTAATTCCAAACAGCTGTGGGCAGTCGAAAGTCCGTCCATCAACTGCAACAGGTTACACTCATTATATTTTTAAATCTTCACTATTCAACGCATGAAATACTCTCTTTTAATGCAATGGCATATGGCTAGTTTTGTGCTAAGTGTTTTGTATTTGTTCATTTTTTTTCCAAATATAAACGGTGTTTTGTGTTAAATTGAATCCTACAATTTAACTTTGAAATAAATGCAAGAATATCTCTCCATTTTGAAGATCTAAATCTTCTCCACAACATATATATATACATATATATATATATATACACACACATACACACACATAGACACACACATACAGATATATATACATGTACATATTCATATCTCATATCTCATATATATATGTATAGGTATATATATATATATATATATATATATATATGTATATATATATATATGTATATATATATATACACACACACACATACAAATAGACACACACATACAGACATATACATGTACATATTCATATCTCATATATATATATATATATATATACACATATATATATGTATATATATGTACATATATACATATATATATATATACACACACACACACAAACAGACACACACATACAGACATATACACGTACATATTCATATCTCATATATGTATATATATAATTATCGTAGAATGAAATCAGGTTGGAGTTTGTCTGAGGGTTAAACATAAAACACTTTTTGAACCATTTTACAGACACAAATGACACATAATAGAGAATCTGTATTTATGATTCTCTTTCGTATCATTTCATATTTTTCCTGCATCGTTTCAAATATTATATACATACACTTACGCAATAATAATGTTTGGGTATATGTCCATTTTGGGGAAACAGGCCATTAGTAATATCCCAGTAATAGTCCAGTGATCTCTCCATGATGACCCTCTAATAATCTAGTAATAACCCTATAACAGAACTGTAATAGCCCACTACTTTTTCAGTACATTAATTTTAAACCCAAGTGCCTTGAGCCAATGAGGAAACTTCTAAGCATTTTTTTGACTTGGTAGAAATAGTTACCAAAATCCCTCTCTAATCACACTCTGCTGTCTTAACGAAAGGCAGAACTATATTGGATCACGTTACGGATTTATATTTCAGTAATGTCTCCATAAATTCTAGAAATCCATTTTCCAAAATCAAAATGAGAGAATTGAGTTTCTTTCTTCTCCTTAGTTCAAGTTATAATTGATATTAATTAGCATTAATCTGTCGTTTAGTTATGGTGAATATCTAAGTTAAGTCTGTCTTCAGTGTTGTCACCTGTTGTGGTTGTTGTAGCCGTTGTTAGCTGTTGTTCTGTTGTTGTTCTACAATAGTCTTCATTGAGAAATCTCTTACATGTGGTGTACTTCCTCGTTAAGCTTTTAACCTTCAACTTGTCTGTATTGAATATGTTAGCCAGTTAACGCTACAGTTAACAGTTACAGATTGTCATCACTGATCAATGAAACGATTGCCTGGTTCAAAGCTAAGAAACTTTGTCACTACTTAGTAATCTCTTTGTTATCGCTGTCCATCTTTGTAACTGTTAAAACTGATAATGATGATTCTAAGTTTGTTTGATTATGCCCCGAATCGTTTATTTGTCAATTAAGAGTAACACTATCATACTATTAGTCTTTAGTCACTTCACATTTCACTCACCAAATCCTCTTCTCTCTTTCTCCAAAGCCACCCACCCATCCATCCATTTATCTGTCTACCTGTCTATTACTGTCTCTTCAAATTTTATTCCCCTACCCTACCCACAGGTAAGTTGCACCAATGTTTTAATGTCCGTCTTAGGGCACATTCCAATGGTGCGATATTTTCTGATAGTTCTCTACACACGATCTGGATCCTCTACCCACTTAGCTACTAATACTTGCCAGCTTCTCATTATCAATTCCAATAAACTTCTCAAAATTTCTGGTCCAGTTAACGGCTGACAAAAGGCTAAACGCTTTAATTAGAATTCACAAATTTAATCACAGGGCTGTCGTGATCTCTATGTAACACTCAGATGATTTCAGTTTCTTCCTTCACTTTGTCTCATTTTGGCAAGAGGTCAGTGCTACGTGTCTGTGATTTCATCCCCGTTTCCTTGATGTGGGAAAAAAAAAATGTAAAGCACTCATTCTTGAATACATATATCTTGTTCTCTTCATTTCTTTGTATATTAGCCTTTGTCTGAGATTCATTTCTGTTCATTAATTCTGTTTGGTGTACGATTTCTCTCTCTTTCTCTCTTCCTCTCACTCTGTATAAAGCCAACATACTACTTTCATCTTGTCTGATTGATTAACTTCTTCACATCATTGACATATGAAATCCACCCTTTCGCTTTTCGGCAACCTAACTTGTTTCTCACTAATTTCCATCTAATTCTAACTCTACCTTACACTATATTACCAAAATACAGATTACACACAACAATACTTCTTAACATATTGATATTCCTCACTAAATGTAAAGAATTAAAAATCATCCTTGACATATTTGTCTTGCTTGATTATTTTATATTCCCCAAGTATTTCAAAGATGAGACTTTTTCATCTAGAGACTTTATTTTTGTTACACATTTCAAATTAGATTAACTTTTTTCATGTCTAACTCATTGCAAATCATTGATTATTTCTAAAATAATCCTTTACATATATGAAAACTTGCCTTTGGAGATATTGATTATCATGACAAAAGAATTGAGTAAACTTTTTAATAGCTTTCTTCGAGGATATTATTAATTTATCTGAAAATAAATTTGTAGAACAATGAAAAAAAAATTATGATTTAATGTGTGCCTGTTTACACATACATATGTGTGTGTGTGTGTGGTGTGTGTGTGTGTGTGCGTGTGCGTGTATGTATGTGTGTGTAGTATGTATGCATACATATATGAAAAATGTATCTAATGATACTTTTATGGGTGCATAGATATTTTTAGCTACACATTTTTGATATTTAAATATTGTTTACTTAAAAGAATTGATTCTTTTAATCTTATTTAGAACCTTTATATTTCTATCTCTGGCAGCATGGAGAGCCAAAATAAATTTCACTCTTTCACTTCAAATATTGGGACTTAATATTTACTTTCAAACTGAGAATTATGTCAGTTCTTTTAGTCGATTGTAACAAATGCATTTAGAATTATACTAGAATCACATTGCTCAAAGGAATGGATTGCTTCTCGTCTGAGATACCTAAGGAACAGTGGGTTACATACATTGTAAGTTAGTGGGTTAATTTGTGAAATGAATTCTGAAATAGAATCGTAGAACGAACAGCTCTTATGCTATTTAATAGCAGAGAGAGTTTGTGAAGAAGTAAATGTGTGATATACATAAGCATAGTGCTTAAAGTGGGTGCTGGAATAAAGCTTACTGTTTTCAGTTTTAATTTATTCAAAAAATTAATATCCTGAAGCCATTTATCTTAGGATGAACATAATTGTTCTAGTTTGAAGACAGTTGATATCAAATATTAAAAAAATAGGTTGAAGATAAGCATTTTTTTACAATGAGAAATAAAACTGACATTTTAAAACATCTCTCTTTTATCATAGCTTTCAGATAGAGAAATTGCAGTAAATTTTATGAATAAGAAAATTTTTATTGTCTAAAAAAAACAATGAAGGGGAAGATTTGACATAACTCTGTCTGTGCATCATGCCAGAAATATTTAACAAGCTTGGGTCATTTTGCTATATGACTACAAGAATTATCAGTTGAATAATAAAAAATAAAAAAATGGTGAAAATCATCTAAAAAAAAATTTTTTTTTTTAAACTGTCAGATTTCTTTTTCCCAAGTATTAATTGGCTGCTGCCAGTCTGTGTTGATGATTAAGAAAAGATTGATTACAGTTAATCATTTAGCTGCAGATATATTTGAGAAAACTCTTGTAGGGATTCCTTTCACTCAAAAGGTTTCAGTTTGTCTTAGAGTCGTTTACTTAGAAATGGATTTTTTTCCTCAAAAATTTAAATAAAAAAAGTCGCAGATAGAAATCAACTCTGCAGATTTTTTTTCTAACCTTACTATTAAACATTTCCCTATTATTTTCTTGTTCTTTTTCACTAACCCTTTATTTATTGATATGCTTACTTGCGATATTAACTTACTTTCGTTAATATTATTGAGAAGTTTTGTGTTCCATTTTTATATTTTTTCTTCGATTTGGCTTTTGATTCTGTCATAACGCAAAGACAGAGAATGGAAACTGTTATAGAAACAAATTGAGAAATATTCATATATGTAGTAGAATGGCAGGGATTAAACTGAAGTATTTTTATGCCGTAGTTATAATGATGTATATATAATCCATGTTACCCGGTGTTTGTAACACTTGAGTGTCATTGTCACGTAACAATGACAAAATGGATGTTTCCCATTCACTCCACCAGTTGTAGCCAACATACTTCACGGGTTACACTTTTACTCTTTACATTTGCTTCATGTCAAATGTGAGTGAAAGGAGAAAGTTCCATTCTGTTTCTTGAAAATATGTACTTTATCCTTTTTTTTTCTAGAAAATATATGCATTATATATCTTCTACTGAATTGTTTATCTTGAAAATGTAAGGAAGCAAAGAGGATTGGCACTAGATATTTTTACAAAGGAACTCTTGTGTTCTCTATCATGCTGGGCCTTAGAATCGTTAGCGTGCCGGGCGAAATGCTCAGCGGTATTTCGTCTGTCGTTACATCCTGAGTTCAAATTCCGCCGAGGTTGACTTTGCCTTTCATCCTTTCTGGGTCGATAAATAAAAGTACCAGTTCCGCACTGGGGTCGATATAATCGACTTAATCCGTTTGTCTGTCCTTGTTTGTCCTCTCTATGTTTAGCCCCTTGTGGGCAATAAAGAAATATATAATTACCAACAAAAAAAAAAACTTGAATATGGTAAATGCTTATAAAATGACCTTCCTTTCTGTCTAGCTGTATCTCCATTTTCTCTTATATTATTATTACATGTTGTAGTTCCTTCACATAATCATTTGTGTGATCAACAGTTTAAGTCAGCTAGCTAGATTTTAGTTGCTAACGGAACATCTGTCTTTATCATACACCCATCTTTATAAATGTTGCTTGTCTTTATGCAACTTCACTTAGGATCTGGTCTTGATAACCGTTATCTTTTATCTTTCATACACTTCTCCAGTTGGTTTTCTTCTCGACAATCTGCTGCTATAAATAGGTAACAACTGCAGGTAACTGTTGTTCTTGCAGGAACACCCCTTATAGTTGCGTTCATTACTATAACGAATGACAAGTGAATCAGGTATCTTCAAAGTTTTTCCATTAAATGTGATGTCGTTTGGAACATTAGCTTCTGCAATGTTCTCTGTTCGTTCTTGTATATAACTAAATTAACCATATCAGTAGCTTTCTGTGATCACAAACTTTCAGCTGTCTTAAAAGTTTCTCTGTAAACTAATCACTGTAACTATCTTCTGCTGCATTCATTATCCATTGCCTTCAATAACATTTGAACCTAACATAGCTCCATTGCATTAACTAGCATTGAGAAACCTGTTATCACATTAGGTTCCTAAATAAATTATCGTTTTGATGGTGAAATAAAGTGGTCTTGCCTACAGGCTTCACCGTCTATTATAAAGTCAACTGTTTCATCCTCTCATTTACCTCCACCTTAATGATATCTTATCGAACTAGTATATCTTGTTACATTTGTTTGACTTTGCTGAAGTTGCTTATGACATGACTTAACAGTCAGGATTTAGAAATTTGCTTTTTCTGGCATATTCCAGGGCATTTTAAGAGGGAGGGTTTCCTGAGCAATCTTCCCAGCCAACTGATTGCCCGTTCTCGTTGGATCGACATGTTTTCATTGCGGCCTCTTTGACTACTAGTGGTGGGGCCCGTGCTGGTCTTTGGTATTGTTCTAACCAACATCACAGCCAGCAAGATACTGTGTTTTAACAGCTTGTACACCAATATGAAATACAGCACCAGCCATGGACTGATTGAAAGACTGCAAATTACACAGATTATAAGCATTTTGATTTAAAATTATGGCATTCCATAATTGATATATATCATAAATTATTCCATAATTTATATATATTATATATACTTTTCATAACACTGTGTAACAATTTTTTAATTTTATTTTTTGTCTTTGGTCAGTGAGTGTTATTTCCTATTTGCTTCTGTCTAGAAATCAAAGAAAGTGACTACTATTCCCTTCAAACTTTGCTTTTGTGATCTGGACATCAATGTTTTGAAACTGCCCAATTTTTCCATTAGTTTAAGACAGATTCAGCACCAAGGTGCTGATACAGAAATATTGCTATAGCAAATACTAGCAGTATTGCCCAGCGTTGCTCGGGTTTGTTTCGACCCCTTAAAGTTGGAATTTTTGAAAAGTAAAACTTTTGTATTATGTAGCTTGTTATTCTCTTTAAGTGAACATTTTTCTTGTGGAAATACACCGAAAAATGGTGACACAGCAGTCAGAAAATTGTAAAAAAACAGGGATTTTCATAGAAAAAAAGCACCTTTTTGATGTAAATAATTTTTGGTGTTAACATGGTCCGATTTAATTTTTTTCTTCTACGGAAGGAAGAGCAAGCCTTCTATCATAATCTCAATTTTGGTCAACTTGCGCCGCAGGGTCTCAGAGGAGATAGTGTTAGTTGAAGGCTACCAAACTTGCCATACACAGACAACTTCAGCATCATATATATATATAGAGAGAGAGATTCAACAGATTTGCTTGTCAGTTGCATGACTTTAACCACTTGAGCATATCCCTTAGTAGCTGACAATATGTGCATCTCTGATCATGAGCAGGAGTGGTGGAGAGCATCGTAGGCATGTGTTGTGAAGGATTCTTTGGGGTTTGAATAAATGTAAGGAAAGCAAAGTTTGAAGGAAATATTAACCGGTTTTTCATACTTTCTTGGGGTAAGCAAATAGGAAATAACAGTTGGTACCGAAGGACAAAAATCGTGTTACACAGTATAATCATACATTTTATTTGCGAGGGAAGCTTTAAAAAGAATTAACATAAATCTATGAACAGTAATACTTAATGTGTCTATGTAAACATTTTTCATTCTCTTCGTAAACTTTTATACAGTGAAAAAAACATTTTATTCTTGTCAAGTTCCCAACCCAAGTTTTGTATTGAGTATGGAATCTCATTTGGGTTATTGTATACCAATAATACTGTAACAAATGTAAATAAAGATGTTTGTTTTATAAATCTGACTTTATCATATTTTATTGAGACTGTTTTAAGAATTTCTTTATCCGTTTCTTCTTTCAAGTTATACTCTTCTTCATTCTTACCGCTTCATTTTTCTGGCTTCCCAAATTTCAATTTTAGAAGCATTTACATCAGTTTTCAACCCTTATAGCTTATAATTCTTACTTAAAAACATTCAATCCATTCAAGAAAATATATACTGGTTCATCTAATTTGGCAATTCTCATTAAAAAATTCTCCCTTTTGTATAACTAGATTTTGGTGCAAACTTCTCTGTCACAGAAATTAAATTAAATTAAAGCAAAAGTTATCCTCCAAAGTCTTATGCTCCAACTATAGTAAACAATATTACACCATTTTAGTTAGAAACATCAACATTTTACTGATACAGAGCCTGATTTTTGTTATGAGACTCATATTAAAGATGTTTCCTCTTATAGCTGAGTCTATTGATAGCAGATAATATAATACCAATTGTCATAATTTAGATCCCATGTCTACTGCTAGAACAAGAAACTGCAGAGAACTGACTCTTCTTGTCATGTTTTGTTTTAGTGTTAGACATAAAAGAATCAAGTTGAAACCTCTTCCAGATGTTTCATTGTGTCTTTGGATACAGCACTTAATTCTTCCTCGTTTCTCTTCACTGGGTTGTTTGGGTTAACTAACAGTTCTCTTTCTGGTAATTTTACAAGACATATTTCTTATCTGTATCTAAAAGTGTAAGGAAAATAATTTTTTCCATTCAGGTTGAGTGGTAGGAAGTTTGCTTCCCAACCACATGATTCCAGGTTCAGTCCCATTGCATGGCATCTTGGGGCAAGTGTCTTCTACTCTAGTCTCAGGATGACCAAAACCTGGATTTGGTAGAAAAACTCAAAGAAGCCTGTTGTGTGTGTGTGTGTTTGTCACCCACCACCACTTGGCAACTGGTGTTGGTTTGTTTACATTCCATAACTTAGTGGTTCAGCAGAAGAGACCGATAGAATAAGTACCAGGCTTAAAAAAAAATACACACTGGGGTCAAGTTATTTGACTAAAATGTTTCAAGCCGTGCTCCAGCATGACCACAGTCTAATGACTGAAACAAACAAAAGACAAAAGATTTAGAATTTTCTGTTCTATTTTCTTTATTTCCTTCTTGACTACAATACATAAACATAAATAGGATTCTACAGTTTCAATTTATTCACCAATTACTATGAAGCAAATTTGTATAAAATTAATTGAATGGAGCAATTAAGCTGATACTTACTTTGTCATTCATCATCATCATCATCGTTTAGCGTCCGCTTTCCATGCTAGCATGGGTTGGACGGGTCAACTGGGGTCTGTGAAGCTGGAAGGCTTCGTCAGGCCCAGTCAGATCTGGCAGTGTTTCTACGGCTGGATGCCCTTCCTAACGCCAACCACTCCGCGAGTGTAGTGGGTGTTTTTTACGTGCCACCTGCACAGGTGCCAGACAGAGCTGGCGAACGGCCACGAACGGATGGTGCTTTTACGTGTCACCGGCACGGGGCCAGGCGATGCTGGCAACGGACACGAACGGATGGTGCTTTTACGTGCCACCGACACGGGGCCAGACATTAACCATAAAACCAGAGCTAATTGCTTGTTATCATTAGTCCCCCTTTGTGGGGTTTCTTGAAGATATTTTTGTTATGGTACCTCTTTAACCCTTTCATTACTGTATTTATTTTGAGATGCTGTGAATTTCTTTCAATTACTTTAAATGTATCAAAGAATTTAGTAAAATAACTTAGTTATCATTCAGCTAGTGTTAGGAACATGAATTGTGACTATGGTTTGGTGGAGATTTTAATTCAAAACTTATGAAAACAAGACATTTGTACTCAAAACCAGAGCCGGTTTCAGCCAGGTTGGTAACAAAAGGGTTAATGTAGAAATGATTGGCCTAATGGATATAATATTGGATCACCTGTTAATTAATTTTGAATTCAATCCTAAAGGTAGTTTGTTAAGTGTTTTTTCTGGGGCTACGTACATCTCTTATCACCTCACTGCTAAGAATAAGTAACAGATCACGTAGAAATATTGCTCAAGGGAGATATTGCTCAAGAGATCTGTATCCTATCCTAGAAGAGATTTACTCTCATCTGTTTAATACAAGTTCTGAAACTGTGAGCTTTTGGTTTGTTTGTTGTTGTTTTTGTTTTGTTTTGTCTTGTTTATGTTTTTATTTTTTACTTGTAGTAATTTTTTCAAGCATATAAAATATGTTTTAGTGTATTCTCGTCATAAAGGTCAAAATGTCTTTTCTGAAAGGTATTTATATATTTTCGCCTAAATAATTAAAACTTAAGTCTATATACATAGAAAATTATTAATTTCATTATTATTTCTTTACCAAATAAATGAAACAACGTTATCAAGACTGTATGGTTAGAATTCTCATTTGTATTAATTACATTTTATTTTTAAATTATAGTTTTATTAATTTTTATGTAGCTCTTAACTACATCTCCCAAATACACTGTGGTGCTGTGGAGTACCCCTTGGAATTCCATGAGACTGAAACTAAACATTGCTCCTTAGAAGTTCTCTGTGCTCTAGGAATCATTACATTGACCATCTCTTTGCCATCTCTCTTTGTCCTCTTTTTAAAAGGTTTTATTAAATATCATATTGGATCTTGTTTTGGAAACAATCTTATTACACCAGCCGTGACCAACATAAATGTCCATCTCATAATTATGAACAAAATGTGATTTCTCTTAATAACTCTATCACTTTGAATTCTCTCAAGACAACTGTCTGTTGATGTTGTTGTTGTTGTGTCTTTTTGATAAAATATAAGCAGAAAGGCTGCATATTTTAAAAGTTAGAATACTTGCTGTATTATTCCTGCTTTCCATAAAAATATAATTGAATGAAGGTTGCTTTCAATGAAGGCTTGAATTCAAATATTACCAACTTGACAAATCAGTATATTCCACAGTTTCTGGAAATAATTATAAATCATTGGAGATGTACTTGCATAGCAAGTGACTTGATCTGAGATCGTGTGCTGGAACGAAGACAATTGCAGCGTAGAAGGTGTTTATAAGCCATTTAAGAAACACACAAAACCGTTAGATTCACTTCAACATTTAAATTTGATTTGTCAAAATATTTTCATCGCTTTGAGACTGCGACCTGTTCACTGCCAAAACTTTGTGCTGAACAGGTCGCGGTCTCAAAGTGACAAAAATATTTTGACAAATCAAATTTAAATGTTGAAGTGAATCTAACGGTTTTGTGTGTTTCTTAAATGGCTTATAAACACCTTCCACGCTGCAATTGTTATAAATTATTATTATTTTCATTTACCTGTTACTTATTACTCTTTATTAATTTATCTATTCTTTCAATTAACCCTTTTGTTACCATATATCTGTTGGCATATAATGCTTTTGTTTTAAATAATTTTCAAGATAATGAAAAATTTAGTAAAATAACTTTCTCATTATGAAGCTAGTATCTGGGAAAAATTAATTTTATAAGTAAAACTAAAGGGTGAGAACCCACAACCTCATGGTTACAAAGCAAACTTCTTAACCACCTAGCTATAATCTGCACATGTGTGTCTACATACATACATATATATATATATATATATGTTAACTTGATCATATACACCTATCTTAACGTTATATGCAATAAGTTTAGTTGTGTTATATAGAATCAGAAAGTGATACAAAAGAGTTAAGTATACCATATTGTCCTAAGTCTGTACATACTCAAAATTCTTTGAGTAATAATGCTTTATGGTGGTATTTCTCTTAACATCTATTTTATTATATACTCCGTAAATTTTTTTTTTTTTTGAGATGCTGGTATTAAAGTAATCAGGTTTAGAATATTTCTAAAGCTTATTATAGATTTTATAAGGAAGTAACAAAATGGGTTTTATTCTGCAATATTTACTGATTTCAGTCAGCACTATATTTATTTATTTATTTATTTATTTCACATTTTAACTTTTGTAAATTACTTTAAGAACTTTAATATATTTATAAGAAGAAATTGTTCAGAATATATAAAATTTTGGAAAAACCTAAAACAATTTCCCTTATTTGTTTGAAAAAGAATTTGCCTTTAATTCAAAGTTGATACCTTAGGCAAAACTCGAGTTTAAAATGCCAAGGAGAAATTGTGAATAGAATTGTAGTTTTTCTGCAGTTTCTCTCCTCATAGTATACAACTTACCGATCTCATAAGATTAGATTTAAATAAGAAGTGGGTGAGAATTCATGCGAATTGAAATAGATGTTGTAGGATTGATTGCAAAGTCTCTGTTTCCAGTATATCACAATTCCATGTTGTAAAAGCTATTATATTTTTATTAGTTCGTCAGGTATGATTATTTACAAATCCAACAATTGATGTTTGTGGTAAAAGAGAAAGAATTATAACAAGTTCTAGCAGAATATATGTTGGTCATTGTTAGTTTAAACATTTCATTGACAGGATACAGTGTAGGGTTGTTTGAAAATGATTAACAGCAATTATTGAAGACTTTAAAAGAATAAATTTGTTTATTACCTACTTAATTGTCTATGTGCTTTTAACCTGGGAGTGAAATGATGAACAATATAAAGCAATGAATAGCTGCTGAGATTTCATTTCATTCTTAATGCAATTTTAGAAATATGGGGAGGCTTTCAACCCTGTTTTGGTTCACGGTGGCTCTGTTTGAAAATAACAATAAGAGAACAAATGAGTTACTGAACAGTTCTAAGAAACCAATTTTTGGTGATTTTAGCAAAGAAAAGTTCTTTGTATACACTTGGAATATTTTGAAAGCCAATTTCTTTTGAACATAAATTCTTTCTTTAAAAATTAAATAAATAAAAGTAAAAGGTCTTTTAGTATATTGTTAGCAACGACTTCATGTAATGTAATATTTTACTGCTAAATAGATTCCCTTGTTTTACATATTTCTTTTCTAATTAAATTTGAATGGCCAAATTACTTTGGTGTTGGAATCCCTAACACTGAAGAATCTCAGAATAAATAAAAAAACTGTACATGGAAATTATTCATATATGCAAATAATGGTTTCTTTTGTCTAAGTGCATGGTTCTTTTTCTTTTCTTCTTCTTTTGGAAATGCATTGATGTAAATTTAGTTATTGAAATTAATGAAAGTATATGACTGGCAAATATTTTATTTATTGTCCACCAGAGAAGCTAACAAGTTAACTCTAGTTCTAGTGCTGTTGTAATTCAAATCAATATTTAATTTTACCATAATAAGAAAACCTATCCTTTATTACACTATTGTAGATGTAAATAATATTTTGTGACCACCTTTATATCTTGGGTGGGGTCTTGTAACTCACTAATTCATAAATGTACAGCATTGCAATGAAACTTTCATTCAATTTACAGTACTCCCACTGCTTCCAGCTGAGAGTTACATAAAAATCTGAGCCATGAATACTATTCAAAATGTTTTTTCTGAAAGAATACAAACTCACTTTGTTTTAGGCTGGTTGTCAGTTACTTTATTAACTCTTCTATCCTCACACTCCACATTCGTTCAGTTGTGAATTAAACTTGTCCAAAATTGAACTAATTAGGGAACCATTACATGGTTAATCACTCAACTAAAAATAATAGCTAAATCTCCTGCAAATGACACCCTATTGGGGTTTTTTTTTTCTCTTTTCTTCTTTTTTTCGTTGTTGTTTTTAATGAAAAGGATACAGTGGTTGATATAGTTGTACACACACAATCTTTAAAAATTCTAAGGTTCATGGGTTAGACTGCCAGCAACAATAGTTATATAAAATCTTGGATCTTTGAGTTTGTTCCACTGTAAAATTCAGCCAGTGTTTGACATAATGTTTCTTCATTAATTTTAGCTTTGTATATATGAAGAAATCCAAGAATTACTTATAACACTCATACTGAAAATGACTTTTCTCTGCCCCTTTTTTTTTTTTCTTTTTCCTTGTTTATTTTTCACAAGTGGCCATTTGCAATATTTGTGTGTGTGTGTGTGTGTGTGTGTGTGTGTGTGTTGTGGAGTGACTGACTGAGAAGCTGCTGGAAGCAGTTTCCATCACAGTGGTGGTAGCAATAATCTCAATGAATATAAACAAACAGCATGCTCCTGCATGGCCACAGCCTTTTGTCTGAAACAAAAGAATAAACAGTTCTTCAAATTACTTGAAATGGAATGGAAAAAAAATGATAAAACTGTTTAACCCTTTCATTACTGTATTTATTTTGAGATGCTCTGTGTTTCTTTCAATTACTTTAAATATAACAAAGAATTTAGTGAAATAACTTAGTTATCATTCAGCTAGTGTTAGGAACATAAATTGTGACTAAGGTTTGGTGGAAAACAAGACATTTGTACTCAGAGCCAGAGCTGGTTTCAGCCAGGTTGGTATCAAAAGGGTTAGGGATTGTTTCTCTGTTATATATTTTAACCCTTTTGTTACCATATTTATTTTGAGATGCTCTGTGTTTCTTTCAATTATTTTAAATATAACAAAGAATTTAGTAAAATAAGTTAGTTATCATTAAGCTAGTGTTAGGAACATAAATTGTGACAAAGGTTTGGTGGAAGATTTTAATTAAAAACTTATGAAAACAAGACATTTGTACTCAGAGCCCAGAGCCGGTTTCAGCCAGGTTGGTAACGAAAGGGTTAAGAAAAGAAACACAAACAGCTTACAGTTGTAAAGTGGAAAGGCACGTGATATTGCTGGAAACATAAAATTTGAATATATAAAAAAAAAAACGGTGATAACAGCAACATCACTATTCCATCTTTTGTAAATATGGTCAAAACAGACAAGTTGAAATAAGGAGAGTGGACAAGGAATGTCACGAAAATGGTTCTGCCTTGCTAAATGAATCTATTCGGGAAAGAGTAAGGAGGAATAGGGTCCACCTCAGCTTTACAAATGACAGAGGAAGGCTTCCGTGTCCCCTTAAAGTTGGAAATGGAGGAAGCTCTAGAGGAGTCCCTAGTTCATGAGTACTGCAATGCATGGTCCACTTCCTGGGACAAGGCATATAGTAGCATGTACTTTGTTCTTTAACCTTTGTGACATTCTGATTCCTCTGTCAAATGTTACTCATATTTATTCTCATTGTTTTGAATTATCTTTGAGATTTCAATGATGTGATTTGTTTAGTTTTGGAATGACATTGTCAGGTAGGTGTAAAAGGCTAGATGTGACCAGTTTTAACTTGGAACAAGTAGAATGTCTGGGCCAGATATGGCTTGATTTGAATGCTAAATGGTTTAAGACCAAGAATCCGGCTAGGAGATAAGTTGAACTGGAGTTCCACATGTGTGGCCACAGATTGATACTGCATGAGTCTCAGGAATTCTAAGAATATGGCCAGAGGCATTGGCTTGGGTACTGACCTTTGACTGTTGTCATCTTTGTTCAAAAGTGCAGACATGTAGTGAATGTGGCAGTGACCCACAACAACATGTCGTGTGGAGTTTACATGGCTGTACTGGAGCTGTACACATTTGTGGGTGCCGAGAGGTCAATCAGGCTGCACAGTTACTACACATGTGGTAGTAAAGGCTAATTATACGCTTTAAGGTAGTGAAAAAGAAAAGTGGGGAGAAAGCAGTAACAGAGGCAGTAGGTCCAAACAATAGCAGACCCCCCTCACCACCATCTTCCTGGTGAAGAACATGGTTACTACCACCAGGTCACAGATCTGTGTAAACCCAAGAGTGAAAACAAACGTAGTACTTCATGCTCAATACCACCAGCACGGGTATCTGCCAATGACCGAAACCCCTGGAAACTCCTTCCCCCCCCCCCAGCACAGAATTGCCTACAGGTGCTCAGATCTAATTTTAATTCTTTAACCCTTTAGTGTTTAAACCGGCCATATCTGGCCCAAATATTCTATGTTTTATATTCAAACTGGCCATATCTAGCCCCTCACACCTAACCTACAGTGACATTTTAAAAATAAACAATCATATCATTGAAACCTCAAAGCTATAAGATAATGCTTGATTAATTAAAAATAATTTGAGTAAAAAAATATTACATTTAACAGAGTAAGGGTTAAGCATTTTCTCTGGTTTATTATACACCACACCTTGAGATACTATTACCCATGGAGTTATGTCTATTTTCCTATTTTAATTATTTAGCTAATATATTAGAAAACTCACCACCTAGTTATTTTTATCTCTCTAATTTTAGTTAGCTGTTTATCTCATGTAAGGACTTGGATATTCTATCACTATTGCAATTATATCTACCTTTCTATATTACTTAAATATTCACCTGTTATATTAATCACCACTTTAATTAACCAGTTTTGGATATTCTATCACTATTGCAATTATATCTACCTTTCTATATTACTTAAATATTCACCTGTTATATTAATGACCACTTTAATTAACCAGTTATTTAAGATATTTGGTATTAAATGTATCATAATCACTGACCATACATTTACAATCTATAACTGTTCATATCTGATTACCTTTTAGTATTTCCATATATTACAATATTAGTTATTTCACATTTCCTTGAACTCTTGTTCACTAAAATATTGGGTCTCCTTGTTTCTAGATTATGATTTCATTGCTGTCAAATCCCAAGGGACTTAAGTTGTTCTGACCCAAGTGGGAGACCGGTGTTCATATCACTTCTCTATTCTTTCCACACAATTCCCAGTGGATGATCCTGGAATCAGTGAGATTAAAGTATCAGCTACACTTTAGAGTTGATTCAACCTACTAACTCCTCCAAATTTCACTCCTTGCAACTAATTTAGGAACAATTGTCATTAATCCATCAAATTAAACAATTATGTTTCACTCCATCGATCAAACGTAGGCAAATTGTAAAGATCAATGCTTTTATGGCTGACCTATAAATAACAATATGTTTGTCACTACACTGACTGCGTGACTCAATGCCTTGCTTAAGTCCCCATACAGTTCAAATCTACATTCCATGTATCAAAAGCATTAACACTCAAGATGTTTGTCTGTGTGTATTATTACACAGTGTGAGATTGTTTGTAACATTGCTAGTTCATTAACGCTGTGCCAGTAATTGCTCATTTGCAGAGTGGTAGTATGACAATGTTCTTTATTATTCTCACAATTAATACCACGGATGAATGTTTTTCTAACAGTAGCTCTAGTCCAGTGGTTCTCAACCAATTTTTTTTTACAGATGTACCCCTTTGATTCCTATTTTATTTTACAGGACCCTAATAAGTATTTGATGTTTTAAAAATATCCCGTTATATTTTCATAATCAAATATTGCTAGGAATTGTATAAAAAATAATTGGTAAAATATTTTGTGTATTTCAGAAGTATAATCAATTTAGTGCACATAAATTTTTGACAACAAAATCTTATGTGGACATCCCCAAGGGTCAGATGGACCCCAGTTGAGAACCACTGCTCTAGTCATACCTTTTCTTTTTGTCTTATTACGTCTGCATCATTGCTGGGTGCAAGTTTTTTTACCTGAGTTTACATTCACCTTTTTTAATTCAACCTTTGAAATTGTTAACTGCATGTTCAAAATGACTTCTCTTCATTTTCAGAGCATCATCTGATGGTTTATCTATAAAGCGATCTAAGTTTGATCCAGCTTTGACTCGACAGTTTGAAACAAATTCAAAATTTGTCAATGCTGAACTAGAAAAACTTCAGCGAGAGGTTTGTGAATGTTTTTTTTTTTTTCAATATATATATATACATATATACATATATATATAAATACATATATATATTTGGTTAATCAGTCAAATTTCAACTATGATTTTGAAATATGTTAAAGTTATGAAGAAGTATATCACCTGTATTTTGGAGCAGATCAACCAGAAATATTGGTCTTATAAAACCGTGTCATATGTACCCAAGTAAACAGTATAATAAGCTTTACCATTTTACTTCAAACTGAAATTGTGTGTAAAGCTTTGCAAACCATAATCCCCTTCATTTTCGGGTCCATTCTGGCAATGATGAAAGTGAAAGTAAAACTACAAGAACTGCAATGTTACATGCACACCTATAACTTGAGCAAAAACAGTAGAGGGACTAGTGTTTTGCAAATAGATATAGCTGGGTTGATATAATGTTTGCTCTAAATATTAGCACAAATCTATGACTGTCCATGAGAGGTGTTTGGTTATATTAGTATGTTGGTATCACTAGTGTTTTAACCTTGAGGACTCATCCTTATTTACTTCAGTTTCTGGTAATCCTTACAAATAATAGGCTTCATCATCATTAATATTTTGTACCCTTCCTTCTGCAGTTATTGCGCTAATGAGAATGATGTGAACTTGTGATTATTCTCAACTTGGTTTTAAAAAATGAAACTCCAATATGGAGGAACAAAGTGGCAACCCTAGTTTTGTTACAAATTGGGGTGGGAGTTCTCTATTTTTAACTTGTTTTAGTCATTAGACTGAGGCCATGCTGGGGCACTGCCTTGAGGAATTTTTAGTTGTATGAATCAACCCCAGGACTTTTATTTTTAAGTCTGGTCCTTATTCTTTCTCTTTCGCTAAACTGCTAAGTTAAAGGGATGTAAACATACCAACACCAGTTGTCAAGCGGTGGTAGGGGACAAACAAGCACACACACATGTGTATGTGTGTGTGAATGCATATATGTATGTGTGTGTATATATATACACACACACACACAATATATATATATATATATATATATATCTTTACACAACTGGCTTCTTTCAGTTTCCATCTACCAAATCCACACACAAGGCTTTGATCTACCAGAGGGTATAATAGCAGGCACTTACCCAAGCTGCCACCCAGTGAGACTTTTTACCATACAGTCCTAAAATAGTTTAGAATAATTCCATTAAGCCAATATCTTATTAGTCAGTTAAAACATTGTTTAGAATGGTTTTGGAATAAAAGAAAAAGAAGTTAAAAATCTTCCATAATTTCTAGGAAAATTTTTTCCCGTTTTCACCTAAACCAAATTTCAATCTTCACCTTCACATGACCACCTCAACATTAAATCACCTGAAAAAGGCTAAATATGTTGGCCAGATGTGGCCAGTTTGAATGCAAAAGGGTTAAAAAAAAGGGAAAGACAATAAATAAGTCCTAGATATAAAATAAAAAAGTTAAGGTGATTGTAGCTTTTGATCATGGGTCTACTCAATTAGTGCTGGCCTGGGTCTAAACAACAACCAGTTTTACTTTGCACATAAATGCAGCAGTAGTAGTAGTAGTAGTAGTAGTAGCGGCAACAGCTGTAGTGGTGGTGATGGTAGTAGTAGTAGTAGTAGTAGTAGTAGTAGTGGTAGTAACAGCAGCAGTAGTAGTAGTAGTAGTAGCAGCAGCATCACTTGTTCCAAAATTCCCTCTGATCTACATTCATTCTATTAAAGCAACTCAATTTCCATTTGAATAATTATGAATAATTCTTCAAAATCTAAATATCACAAATCTCATTAGAAATTCTTTATAACGCCCTGCCACTTGTACATATCAAGACATTACCAACCCTAATTAGTATGGCACCAGTAAATTCTCATCAAACAGAAGGACATTACTTGGCTTTAATTCTCTTTTAGAATTGCTTCAGTTTCTGCACCCATTTCTCCTGAAATACCACAAACATCACAACTTTCTTGTTCTGACACCTATTTTGCATTTACCAGAGACATTTATTGTAGTTCTTCAACATAGCCATTGTTTTTGCTCAAACAAATAATGTATTGTTTAGCGGAATGGTCTGGGAGTAGTTTAGAATGGAAGCAGAACTAAGTTTTTCCTTTTAAGTTCTGCTTTTAAGTTTCGTCTTCTTTTATAATGAAGTATTCTATTCAGGAGGAAGAATCAAGAAACGAAATAAGAGAGAGAGAGAGAGAGTGTGTGTGTGTGTGTAAAAGTGAGATTGCTTTATATACAACTTCAATAATTAATATTTTTACTTCACCCTGCATCAGATATTTCTTCAGTTATAAAGACTAGAATGTTTTGAATCTGCCATAACATCATATAACTACTTATATTGATTGTATATTAAATAGATATATATTTAATATATACTCTATCTATCTATCTATCTATCTATATATATATATATATATATTATATATATATTATATATATTACATATATTATATATATATATTATATATATATATATAGAGAGAGAGAGAGTGAGAGAGGGAGAGAGAGAAAAAGGAAAAAAAGAAAGAAAGAGAGGATTTCATTTAGACTCATTAAAACCAGTAAAGTAGACTATAATTGGCTGGTGATTAAAATAAAAAAAAGATTTTAGCTTGACAGAAATGAGAGTATGTTTGTGGTAAGTTGAGAAAAATTTAATTGACCAAATTTAACATAAATTTTTCCCTTGTCACTCATTAAAAATACTATTTGATTCAAACGAGAGAAAAAAAATCAATTCCGATAGCAGTTTAGAACTTGGTAACTTTGATAATTTAGCTTTAATTACTGTAATATATTGAATGTGAAATAAAGAACCATGAAAAGAAGTTTTCTATAAACTTGATCAAAGCTTTAATGGTGTAGCAATGTCCCTAATCATCAGAGAAGTATTCCTCAACACTTGTATTTAATAATACTCTCTCTTTACTCTCTTTTACTTGTTTCAGTCATTTGACTGCGGCCATGCTGGAGCACCGCCTTTAGTCGAGCAAATCGACCCCGGGACTTATTCTTTGTAAGCCCAGTACTTATTCTATCGGTCTCTTTTGCCGAACCGCTAAGTGACGGGGACGTAAACACACCAGCATCGGTTGTGAAGCAATGCTAGGGGGACAAACACAGACACACAAACACACACACACACTTATATATACATATATATACATATATACATATATACATATATACATATATACGACAGGCTTCTTTCAGTTTCTGTCTACCAAATCCACTCACAAGGCATTGGTCAGCCCGGGGCTATAGCAGAAGACACTTGCCCAAGATGCCACGCAGTGGGACTGAACCCGGAACCATGTGGTTGGTTAGCAAGCTACTTACCACAGAGCCACTCCTGCTTAAATAGTGTATTTAAGGCTAAGTCAGATTGGCAAAATTCATTCCTTTCCTAAATAAAGCCATAGGAGATATTGAACTCAGAACTATAAACTAATAGAACATTCAACAATTTTACTATGCTACCACTGATGGTAGATTTGTGCTGTAGCATGCTGACAGGGTATGAACCACAGATCTTTTTAGTGGTGCATTAATGACAAGCTAGCAATTTGTTCAGCTGTGCCTCTCCCCACTAGTATATGTTAATATAGTATGCCATACATATTAATATACTGTATACATTCCCTGCAACATTGTGATATTCCTTAACAGTTATTACATTATAATCAACTATAAATATACTTTTATATATCATAACATACACCAACATTATAACATACTATAGTATACATTATATTATAACAAGCCATAGTATGCTCTGCACATAATAATATATAATAAATTAGCTGTGATACCAGTGCCGGTGGCATGTAAGAGAACCATCTGAACATCGCCGTTGCCAGCGCAGCCCTGACTGGCCTCCGTGCCAGTGGCACGTAAAAAGCACCATCCAATTGTGGCCGTTTGCCAGCCTCGTCCGGCATGTAAAAAGCACCCACTACACTCACGGAGTGGTTGGCATTAGGAAGGGCATCCAGCTGTAGAAACATCGCCAGATCAGATTGGGGCCTGGTGCAGCCTCCTGGCTTCCCAGGAACCGTCCAGTTGAACCGTCCAACCCATGCCAGCATGGAAAGCGGACGTTAAACGATGATGATGATGATGATGATGATATATGATAAATCTTATCACAGGAATGAATATATGAAACAAAACATTTTTTTAATCTTCTTTTATTTTTCAATATATTCCACATTTATGACTTCATTACTTGTGAGTTCTGTTGTACAATTATACCCTTTACATTTTCTAGGCACGGTTCTCGGTAATTAAGTTACAGGTTTACTTTTTAGTTTAATTCCTGTTTGGTCCTTTGATACAGAACTTTCAGTAATAAAGTACTTACAAAGGTTCCATCATAATATTAAACTACGAACCTTTTGTTATGTTTATGGTCCATACATTAACTTTATTGTGAATCTTTTTGGAATTAATTCATAGGCATCGTTAGAATAAGAATTTAAGGATCTTTACGGTTTGAACAGCAGTTTTTTCTAGCGGTGTCATATGAAATTGTCACCCATAATTATGACCCTAGTATCGATCTATTGCATTTCAATCTGTTTTAGGGTTAGGGTTAGGGGTGGAGAGAAGGGTATCTTTTTTTCTTCACAAATGTAAATAAACCCAATCTGTTTCTTAAACGAGGGACATATTCATACGGCACAATGTTTTTTACCTCAATGGACGTCAGTGATTGGTTGAAATTGCAGAAATCGAAGAAAAAAAAACAACAAATATCTTACAAACTATAGAATTTTCTCAATAAAGCCAAGAGAAAAAGATGTTTTATAAACACATTCTACCAGTATACGAAGTTTAAAATTGTTTAGTTACCTAGAAATTATGTTAAAAACTGCCGTTCAAACCGAAAAGATCCAAATTTAATACCAAAATAGCTAACTCAGCCCTTCCCCATAAAGCAAACGCTGCATTTTAGGATGTTTTAGACACATTTAGGACATTCTATTAGACTGCATGTTTTATATTCTTTTGGAAATAATCATTCTCAAAATTATGCGATTGAATTATTTAAGCTTGTGTCAATGTTAACCTATGACAGTTAACCATTATAATTGTCATTTTATTAGCACACACACACATCATTTGGATGTCCCTGATAAACAGACCTTAAGTATTTCTCTGTTGCCCTCCCTATATTATTAAATATAGTCTGTTTCATGTTTGAAAGGAAAGTACTTAATGTGTTCTGTATCTTCATGTTTATTAACTGGACTTTAATTGATGTTTACACAATATCACCTCCACCTCCATCACCACCACTATTATTATTATCATCATCATCTTCATATCTGTTCCATCTTCTTTTGCCTTTCTATCATTCATTGAGATTATGCATAAATTTGATTTTGTATCCACGAAATATTTTTAGGTCTTATTCTGTGCTGAGGAGGGCATCATCTTACTCAGTGACCAGATACATCCATCACTTACAAATTCATCGAACACTAAATCCCAAAATAGATTTATATTTGCGGAAATGAACCGCAAAACATTTGGTCCATTCAGTAACAAGAACTCTGCTATTTTTTATCTGATTAAAGTTAAATTTTTAAACTAAAAAAAATGTAATGCAAAGCCAAGTTACTATGGTTTGGTTTCACTTATATGAATAATGCCATGTGATTTTGATTAACTGTCTATGGAAATTTCCTGTAAGAGGAATGGAAATACTAACAAATTTGCTAAATGGGAAGCATTTTAGATAAAAATCAAATAATGTTCTCTGACAATACTAATATGTATTTCTTTAGTAAATATCCTCAATTCGTAGCTGAGAATTGTTGCAGTTAGTAAGTATATATATACATATATATATATGAATAAGCATTTGCAGAATTTGTGAAATGTAATTTTATTAACTCGTTGCAATTTATCCAGAGATAAAAGTTTGTAGAGTAAAAAGGAAAGTAGATTTATTTGTAAATATATAAGAATAGTTTTGAGCATTCATTGATGGTGTGTAAATGTTGTCTGCTGTAGTGTTTTGAAATGACAGACTTGGGATAATTGTTTTCCTTTAAACTTGTGTGTTTCTAAAGACATATTCTTCATATAATTTCTAAAATGGGGGAAATTAAACAGGAAAATTGGAACATTAATGTCGTTCCTAAGAATGTTAGTGATTTCAAGTTCAGATTTGAAACTGGATCATGTTTGGTAACAAACCTACTCTAGCAACAAGGTGGGAAATTAACAGTAAGATTTATTATGACTAGTTATATTTTTTTATTCAGTTAACGATCCATCAGAATAGTGAATAATGCTATAAAACCTTCCGATAGTTACTCTTATATGCATTAGTGGTAAGTAAATGTTCGCTTTAAACATTGCAATAATGGTGTTTCTTAATAAACTATCAATGCTGAAAGAATAAACTTTTATGGATGAACAATACAATCAGTCATGATTTATACTCACCATAAACAATAAAATAATTAAATAACACTGTGTAACAAAATTTCTGTATTTTTTTTTTTTTTGTTTTCTTTTGTCTTTGGCCAGTAAGTGTTATTTCCTATTTGCTTCTATCTAGAAATCAAAGGAAATGACTACTATTCCTTTCAAACTTTGCTTTTCTGACCTGGACATCAATGATTTGAAACTGAACTATTTTCCATTACATTTCAGATAGATTCAGAGCTGAGTTGCTGAAGCAGAAATATCGTTATAGCAAATATTCTGCTCAAAAGCACCTTTTTGATGTAAATAATTTTTGGTGTTAACATGGTCCGATTTAAATTTTTTCTTCTACGGAAGGAAGAGCAAGCCTTCTTCTATCATACTTTCAATTTTGGTCAACTTGCACCGCAGGGTCTCGGAGGAGATAGTGTTAGTTGAACGCTACCAAACCTGCCATACACAGACAACTTCAGCTTTATATATATAGAGAGAGAGATTCAACAGATTTGCTTGTCAGTCGCTTGACCTTAACCATTTGAGTGTATCTCTTAGTGGCTGATAATACGTGCATCTCTGATCACGAGCCATGTGTTGAGAAGGATTCTTTTGGGGGTTTGAACAAATGTAAAAAAAAGCAAAGTTTGAAAGAAATATTAGCCATTTTTTAAAATACTTTCTATGGGTAAGCAAATAGGAAATAACAGTTACTGCCCAAGGACAAAAATCATGTTACACAGTATAATTATTATTTTCCTTTTGACCAACTTTAGGTGTATTGTATCCTGCTATTCTTCTCGAATGGTTAACAGGCATAGGTTTCTTATAAAACTAACTGTTTGTGTTTTTACTCACAGTGGACATAACTGCTCGGATTGTGTTGCAGACTGAGGCGTATCTCGGTTGTCCAGAACTAAACACCTACTAGCATCGATTCTCTGCATTGTAGCATTTGATTCTTTTGATTTCTTACTAATGTATGTTAGCATTCTGTCTAACTGCTTGTGCTTCCGACAAGGTTGAAGTCTATCAAAATATATTGGTACGGCTCAGGTGTTATACATATTATTGCATTAATATTTGCTTTTTGCTTCTTTAATTTTCTTGGCAGTCTAATTAATTATCTTGGATTTTTAAATGTTCTTCTGCTGCTTTCTTTTATCTAGCCAAGTTGCGATAAATTTTTGAGATGAACAATTTCAGAAAAAAAAAAAAAAAACACTTCCTGAAACAGTCAGAAACAAAACACTAATTGTTATTTGAATTGAATTTGTTATTTCCCATAATGATATACAAGAAAAGAAAATACTGTAAAATGATATACTCATGTATATGTGTGGTTGTAGCTGCTCCCATGAGCACACATAGATATATATGCACATACATAAACACACATGTTTGTGTATGCGTATGTATGTGTGGTTCTTAAGTCCTACTTTTAAAATGTTGCCATAAAGAAGAGAAAACTTAATTGACTTGGTTGAAAGAAATTTTAAACTATTTCATAATGAAGCCTTAATGTGGACGGACCTTAAAAGCGAGTTTGAACCAAGGACCCACCGTAGAAGAATTCCTGGCTCCACCTATGTAAACAAGTTGTTGTTTTTATTATTGCAGTGAGGCGAATCTGTTCTTTTGTCTTTAGCAGCTTAACCATTGTCTGCATAAATGAATGCTGCTTTCTCTATTGCATTTATCATAACTGTGTATAACGACCGATGTATGACAACATCATTTTTCCTCACTCCTCACTTTCAGGAACGAATGACAGCAATAAACAATGAAATGGTTAGCTTGAAGCAGAAACAAGATGAAATAAAATCTCAGCTCGTAGCTGCCAAAGATGCTGGTGATGCTGTTTCACTGCAGAAGCTACAAGGAACTCGCGATCTAATTACATCTCGACAGCTTCATCTAATGGCTGAGCAGAATGAAATAATCAAAAAACAGCGCCGCTTTGAACGGTATGTTGTTGGCACATACTGAATTCTTACTTGTTCAGTCCCTTTACAGCAGAAACTTGTGCAAATTTACTGGTTAATTTTCTTGTTCCAACTTACATATGTTTCCAAGTGGAAAATCCCATTCGAACTATTCCAAAATAAGCTATTTTGAAAAAAATTACATACCCTGATGTTTATTTCTTTTAAGAGGTGGGGTGGATTTAGTTTCAATAGCATTGTTTTTGATAATCAATTATGTGAAAAAAAGAAAGAAAAAAAAAAGTTATGGTGTTGTGAAATATGTTTTTCATCTCTCTAGAGGTTTTTGTTGTATTGTTTTATTGTTGTTGCTGTTGTTGTTGTTGATGATATTGTTGTTGTTGCTATTGTTTTTAGCCACATAACGTGGTTGTAACATATGATGCTTTAAGATACTAACTATCAGCTATGAGGTACTAATATTTACTGCTTTTATTGAAATACTAATGTTAATTAACTAACGAACGTAGCAATTTGCACACTCAGATTAGTGACTTAAAAAGAAAAGAAAAAGTAAAAAAATACTCCTTACATCTCGTCAGTATTCCACAAAATTCAACATGAACTAAAGTCCACCACTTCTTAATTGCTAATTATAATTTGTTTGTGATAAGGACCAGTTGATTATAAACTTGAGTTTATTTGTCAGGACTAAAAATTGTGACCTTTGGTATGTGTACGCGCGTATGTGTATGTATGTGTGTGTGTGTGTGTATAAGTGTATGAAACAACAAACTAAAAAATGGCTTTTTTTGTTATTTCATGATATTTTTATTCAAAGTTTCTCTAAAACTGTTTTTGTTTTTACGAGAATGTAAATGAACCTAGCCTCACAAAAAGTTAGTGCAACAAGTTTAGGTAAGCTAAATTGATAAGACAATCTCTTTCTCCGTGTTTATCATAATTGATTCTCATCTTCATTAATCCCAATTGATTTATCTAAGACCAGTCCACTCTCTAGAAAGTTGTTCCTTCACTCAAAATACACACTGCCAATATATATCATAAAACTGAATTGAAGTCTCCATCTCGCTTGCCAAGACATCATCATGCATCTCTTTCTTCACACTGCTGTTTGTTTGTTTTTGTTCTTTTTTTCCTTTGTTTTTTTTTTCTGTTTTTCTTTTTTTTTTGTTTTATTCTTGATCAGAATATGTTCCAGATAACAAAAACATTATCTGAAACTGTCATTGCTGTTTTCTTTCATTTAAATTATTTATTATTTAAAATTATTTATTACGGTTTACATTTCAGTTTTTTTTAAATTTCAATCTACAGAAATGCTGTGATATAAAAATTGATTTTTATATAAATTATAATCATTAATATTATTATTATTATTATTACTATTATTATTGTTATTATTATTATTATTATTATTATTATTATTATTAATATATGGAAGACTTTTTTTTTTTTGACAAATAATGCCTAAAGTTTTATTTCCCTAATAAAGTGGGTCTTATCAATAACCATTAAAAAAATTCTTACGTCTACAAAAAAGTCAATAAAATGAAATGTATAAATGATAAAAAAAAAAACCCAAACAATTATTACTTCTACATCTGAAGATGACAAATTATTGTATTTCTGTTTGTCATGAACTAAATAGAGGTTAACTGCTAATGAATTGGGAATCTGACCATTGTATTTTTTTAATAAATCTGATAAATTACAAATAGTGATATACGTATTAGTTTAGAAAACTTAAAACTAGACATCCCAGACCTTAACATCAATATACTCTTTTACTTGTTTCAGTCATGTGACTGCGGCCATGCTGGAGCACCGCCTTTAATCGAGCAACTCGACCCCGCGACTTATTCTTTTGTAAGCCCAGTACTTATTCTGTCGGTCTCTTTTGCCGAACCGCTAAGTAACGGGGACATAAACACACCAGCATCGGTTGTCAAGTGATGTTGGGGGGACAAACACAGACACACAAACACACACACACACACACATATATATATTATATATATATACAACGGGCTTCTTTCAGTTTCCGTCTACCAAATCCACTCATAAGGCTTTGGTCGGCCCAAGGCTATAGTAGAAGGCACTTGCCCAAGGTGCCACGCAGTGGGACTGAACCCGGAACCATGTGGTTGGTAAACAAGCTACTTACCACACAGCCACTCCTGCACCAATATGTTAATTTTTTTTCTTTAATTTATGCTAAAGGCATAATATAACGGCTATATTGTATTTTAGTTACATCCCTTTGTGATCTAAATCTGAATTCAGTAAAGTAAACTATTGGTCAGGTTCTGGGATCAGTATGTTGCTCCCACATTAATAACATAATTCAAAATATTAAAGATTTCTAGGTACATGGTACATCGTTAGGCAAACACAAGGTTTGTGGAGAGTTTGGTAATAGTCACAGCATTGAATGGAAGCGATATAGGTTTCTGTTTTTTTATGATCATAATCTCAGTCTACTTACAGCTTTTGTCAAATAATTTGAAATTATACAGGCGTTTGATTTATTTTAAAAAATTATCTACTCTGTGACAAAGCTGGGATTTTTTTTTTTCCAAAAGTGAATTGGGATCTTTTCAGTTTGAACGGCAGTTTTTTCTAGCGGTGTCATATGAAATTGTCACCCATAATTATGACCCTAGTATTGATCTATTGCATTTCAATCTCTTTTAGGGTTAGAGTTAGTTAGGGTTAAGGTTAGGGGTGGGGGGAAGGGTATCTT
The DNA here is from genome assembly GCF_006345805.1 of Octopus sinensis. NCBI lineage: Eukaryota > Metazoa > Mollusca > Cephalopoda > Octopoda > Octopodidae > Octopus > Octopus sinensis. The sequence goes on along the minus strand of NC_043013.1, from coordinate 46,198,161 downwards.
TTTTTTCTTCACAAATGTAAGTAAACCTAATCTGTTTCTTAAACGAGGGACATATTCATATGGCACAGAATGCTTTTTAACTAAATAGACGTCACTGATTGGTTGAAATTGCAGAAATTGAAGAAAGAAAACATCAAATATCTTACAAACCATGGAATTTTTTCAATAAAGCCAAGAAAAAAAAAAATGTTTTATAAACACTTTCTACTAGTATACGAAGTTTAAAATTTTTTAGTTACCTAGAAATTATGTTAAAAGCTGCCGTTCAAACCAGAAAGATCCGTGAATTGCTATGAAAAAAACAGTGATGACTTCAGCTTTTAATATCTGGGAAAATATCTGGAAAAGTCTTCTCTCTGTTAATTCATAATCCTAGATTTCATTACAATAACAGCTGAGGTAGGTTTTCATTCCATTACAAAGGATATCAGTAATAACAACACTTATATAAGTTCAGAAAAAATGTATATAGAATATTTACTATTCTGATGGAATGGCGAAAAACAAAAATTATATTTTCTATTTAGTTTTAAATACATCTTGGGATTGGTCTGAAATAATTCCGGGGTGGGGGGTGTATTTTCCTTTAATAATTACAAGACATTTTTCCATCATAGCGAACGTGTTTCACTTCAAAACGAGAAAGTGAGATTAGCAGGAAAGCTTTGCGATGTAAGGGAGACTACTCCTGCATGATAATACATTATGCTCTCACTTGATAGAAACCGACAGCCAAATATATTATAGAAAAATTAAACCCATTTTATTTATTCATTTATTAATAAAATATAATTAAACTTTTATATTTTATATTATATATATATATATAAAAGACAAGACAATCTTCTGCTGAATTGTGTGTAATTTCAGTGGGGCCACCCTATTTTTCTCTGTTTAGGTATCAGATGAAGAATGCCCGCTGTAGCAACAATGGCAAAGAATACAATGATGATGAAGCCACAGGTATGAATGGCATTTGATTGCTTGCCTTTCTCTTTGAATTGATCTCCAATCATTTGTCAAATGTCCGTGTAAAAACCATTATCTTATTCTTTTTATGCTTCCTTGGATCAAAACAAATTCATGTAAGCTTTAGAATGCCTTTTTCACTTGATGTCTCCTCTCAGACCATTGAAGACTTAACTATAAATTCTGATACCAATATTCTCCATTCATCTCATTTTCTTTTTTTTTTTCTTCGTTCTCTCCTTTTTATGCATTTTTATACTTTCTTTTTCCTTGATTTTTTTTTTCTTTCATTTTCTGCTGTGTTTTTTTTAATTTTTGTTTTGTTTTGTTTTGTTTTGTTATATATTCTTTTAATTTTCTGTTGGAAAACATTTCTGTGGTCCTTTCTTTCTTTGCCAGTTTTTGTTCCTTTTCCATTCATTTTTTTTTTCCGTCCAGTTAATTAATTGTCCATTAATGATCAACGAAATGTATTTAAGAAAGTCAGGTTAACATCCCGTATTTTTTAGAATAATCTTTAGTTTCAAGCAAATGGTTACAAACTGCATTTAAGGCGGCGAACTGGCAGAATCATTAGCATGCCGGACAAAATGCCACTGAGCATTTCGTCCGTCTTTACATTCTGTGTTCCAATTCCACCAAGGTCCACTTTACCGTTTCAATAGAATCAATAAGTACCAGTTGAACACTGGGGTTGATGTAATCAACTTACTCCCTCCCACAAACTTTGTGCCAAAATTTTAAACCAATATCAACTGTGTTTCTCTAAGCATTACACTCGCTAGTGTAAAGTGATGCGATGAATTTGCCAGTCAGGTCTAAAGAAAACACCCAGTAAACCCCCACTGATTAGAGAAGATGTCTAGTCAGGATTACTTAAGAGAGGTCACTAAAAACAAAATATGTACCAAACTACAGAAACCCGGTTAGGTCTGGTTGTGCATGCATGTATGAGTGTGTATATAGCAGTGAGTTACCGAAATATGCCGCAAGTGATAGCAGTCTTCCGCATTAACTGAGTTTAATGATACTTAACGATTCTGTGATATTCTTTTCTTGTATATCTTACCAGGGGACCCGACTCCACTAACCATGCTAATGCACGTTAACCCTTTAGCATTTAAACCGGCCAAAAGTATTCTGCCTGTTTTATGTTCAAACTGGCCAGATCTGGCCTCTCGCACCAACCCTACAATATCTTTTGAAAAATTAACAGCTACCTCATCAAAATCTCATAGCTCCAAGATAATGCATGATTAGTTCAAAACAATGTGGATGAAAAAAGATTAATTTTGGCAGAATAATCATCATCATCATCATCATCGTTTAACGTCCATTCTCCATGCTAGCATGGGTTGGACGGTTCGACCGGGGATCTGGGAAGCCAGGAGGCTGCACCAGGCTCCGGTCTTATCTGGCAATGTTTCTACAGCTGGATGCCTTTCCTAATGCCAACCACTCCGTGAGTGTAGTGGGTGCTTTTTACATGCAAACACTAATGGGTTAAGGACTGATTGCTAAGTATTAGGTTGCTCACCTGTGATTTCTCTCTGCCAAACTCCACCACAACCACCACCACCACCACCTTCGCTTGTACAATAAATGCTATTGTGTTATTTACTTTCTTCATAACTGAATATTTCTCTTGCTCTTGGCATTAAGCTTCCTGTTTCTATTAATTTAATTGGTAATTTGATTTGGTGAATTAATTCTGCTCTTGTGTTACTAATTACTTTAGCTTTAATCTGACATGTAGGCACACACACACACACACACACACACAAGGCTTATAGTCTATTTTTGCTGCATTTAATTACCATAGAAATTGTATTAATCATAACTTTGCTGAGTAGTTGTAACTTCTGAATGGTCGACATGAACATTGTTCCGTGCTTTGAAGACATATTTATAACTTTGAATTGTGTGTGGATAGTTACTGACCCAAAAAAATGCTGTATAATCTCCCAAATACGGTGTAATCTGTCAAATGAGTGGAGCTACAAGATTTTTAAATTGATTATGAAATACTAAGTGCATGACATGAGATCCATTCAACAACGAGTGATTGGTCTTTAGTTAATAGTTACAAATTTCTATACAAGAAGGTCACAGTTGCGGGGGGGGGATCATTTCTAAACTTTTGAGAAATAGCAGTACAGTACAGTAGTAGTAGTAGTAGTAGTAGTGGTAGTAGTTTTGTTTGTCTTGTTCCTTCTCGAGTCATGCCTGGCTCATAAGGGCCGGTTTCCCGGTCTCCTTGGCGTATAGGTTCCCCATCTGGACGGTATGCCAGTCCATCGCAGGTGAGCAGCAAGATGCAGAAGGAAAGAGTGAGAGTAAGTTGTGGCGAAAGAGTCAACAGAAGTTCGCCATTACCTCCTGCCGGATCCATGTAGAGCTTAGGTGTTTTCGCTCATAAACACACACATCGCCCAATCTGAGATTCGAACCCGTGATCCCTCGACCGCGAGTCCGCTGCTCTAACCACTAGGCCATGTGCCTCCACTACTAGTAGTAGTAGTAGAACAACAACAACAATAACAAGTGCATGATGCATATCACTGTAAAAGTAACCTCAACAGGCTCTACATGTCCTGAAAGGAAGGAAGTAGTGGGTTCTCAAATGGAGAAGGCCCCTTCAGTTCTGCAATGTTGGGTTTGAAAAACAGTTATGCATTGTAAAGAAAAAAATAGGCGCAGGAGTGGCTGTGTGGTAAGTAGCTTGCTTACCAACCACATGGTTCCGGGTTCAGTTCCACTGCGTGGAATCTTGGGCAAGTGTCTTCTGCTATAGCCCCGGGCCGACCAATGCCTTGTGAGTGGATTTGGTAGGCGGAAACTGAAAGAAGCCTGTCGTATATATATGTATATATATATAAGTGTGTGTTTGTGTGTCTGTGTTTGTCCCCCTAGCATTGCTTGACAACCGATGCTGGTGTGTTTACGTCCCTGTCACTTAGCGGTTCGGCAAAAGAGACCGATAGAATAAGTACTGGGCTTACAAAGAATAAGTCCCGGGGTCGATTTGCTCGACTAAAGGCGGTGCTCCAGTATGGCCGCAGTCAAATGACTGAAACAAGTAAAAGAGTAAAAGAGTATCTGCAGCCAGAAATATGAAAGAAGCCAATGCAATAGTGAGAGAATTCAAGAAGGTGAAGAAGAAGAAGAAGAAGAAGAAGCAAGACAGGAGAAATATCTGGGAAGAGAAGGGATTGGACGACCAGGTCCTGCAACGAACCAACAGTGTCAGAGCATTGAGTTAGCAATATTACCATATGGAAGTAGAGTGGATATCAAGGAAACGGGAAATTGAGAAGTGCCAGGAACTAAGCAAAGAGAGATGAAGAGAGATTGCAACACACAAAGAGGACAATTGTTCCGGTTGAAATCAGTGTCTTTGACACAAACATCTGAACCACTGCCTGGGAGGCTGAAGGATATCGGAACTGTGAGACGTAGGGTCAGCCTGTATTGAAGTTCCATCCTGTGTCTCTCTATATTTCTGCTGTTTAATTGGGAAACATTTTTCTAGCAGCTGTCTTTATCCATAAATCAGATCACAACACTATTTTCCAATAATTTAATAAACACCATATAATAATAATAATAATAATAATAATAATAATAATTGTGTACAGTGCTCAGGTGCACTACAACTCATCTAAAGTGTATATATAATCAGGTGTAGTTTCGGCGGATTTCGGAAAGCATGAGGGCCTTAAAGGATGCAGTGTCATGGCAGTCAACAACTGACGCAGGCAGTTTATTCCATATGTGTAGTACCACAGTACAGCATTTATATTACATTAAGTATATCCTGGAAATATGTATTATTCAGGTTTAAAGTTTATTATACAAAATGTCAGCGATGATTTGTTATGTATATTTAATCATAACATGTCTCATATGAACAGCCATTTGACCTACTTGTCAAATGCTGACCATGCCTTGACAATAACAATATATTTTCAAAACCATCATCATCATTATCGCCATTAATTTTTCTTAACCATTTAGCATTCAGACTACCCTGCCAAATGCTTATTTATTCACATTGTGTTGAATTAACCCTTTTCGTTACCAACCCGGCTGAAACCGGCTCTGGCTCTGAGTAACAAATGTCTTGTTTTCATAAGTTTTGAATTAAAATCTTCCACCAAACCTTAATCACAAGTTGTGTTCCTAACACTAGCTTAATGATAACGAAGTTATTTTACTAAATTCTTTCTTATATTTAAAATAATTGAAAGAAACGCAGAGCATCTCAAAATAAATACAGTAACGAAAGGGTTAATCATGGATTATCCTGTAACTTTGAGATGTTGATGTTTATCGTATTCCCTTCCCCATTTCCCTTGTTTCCATTCCCTAAGTACTTTCCATTTCTTTCTAACTCTTCCCTTTTTTATTCTACAACAAATGATACATCAATACATCTATTCCCATCACACATTATACACACTGACCTTGCTTTGCCTTGAACAAGTCTCATAACTCGGGCCAGTTTGTCTGGAAATAACACACTGTGATAACAGCACTGTGACAAAGTAACTGTTGATAAGCTTATTGTTCTGTCTTCAAATCTTGCCAAGTACTTTATCAGTGGCCCCCAACAACAGTTGTATAAAAACAACCTAGCAAATATCCATTATAATCATTTCTCGAACATATATCAATATTGAAAACACAGGACTTCATTTTGCTTTTTGTTATTTTATCACTGACTGTTTTACTATCGGGTTTTATACTAAGCTGTTATTTACCGACTTACAGATCTATATCCGTTGCTTTTCACACTGTTCTCCGTCCTCTTCTGACCGTCCCTAGCACTCTCTCACTCATCTCTTACGACAAAGGCTTTATTGATGTAACCAGTAAATTAACTTGATTTAACTCGCTTCCCCCACTACCAACACCATTTTCCCACAGCTTTCTAGATTAATAGGATTTCTGGTTATTGAAGAAGCTTTTCTACATGCAAATAACATTAGCTGCCGTCCATGTGCTTTAATGTAGATACATGTTTGACCGTCTGTTTTGCTATTCTTTTAGTGTTATTGTAGTCGTCTTCCACACTTGCATGTGTCAGCCGACAACTGTTGCAAACAATGGATCTTATCTCTGCAAACTTCATTAATTATGTGGCGACTAAAAATAATTACCCAACGTTTTTTTTTTTTTTCACTCTATATAATCTGTTGTCTTAACTATTGTACCAAACTCTACAGTGATATATAGTTCTTTCTTTCCTCCTCTTCCTCTCTCTCTCTTTCTCTCTCCCTCTCTCAAATATTCACAATGCGCTCCCCATATTGTTTCCATCTCTCAAATTCCATTCACTGGATCTAAGTAAACCCATGGTTACAGTATAATAGTGCAGTGGAGGCATATGGCCTAGTGGTTAGAGCAGCGGACTCACGGTCGAGGGACGGTGGGTTCGAATCTCAGACCGGGCGATGTGTGTGTTTATGAGCGAAACACCTAAGCTCCACGTGGCTCCGGTAGAAGGTAATGGCGAAACTTCTGCTGACTCTTTTGCCACAACTTTCTCTCACTCTTTCCTCCTGCATCTTGCAGCTCACCTGCGACGGACTGGTGTCCCGTCCAGCTGGGGAACCTATACGCCAAGGAAACCGGGAAACCGGCCCTTATGAGTCAGGCGTGGCTCGAGAAGGAAAAAACTAAACTATAATAGTGCAGGTTGGACAGCTTCAATCCGATGACAGTGGGACCTAGCCATTGCCAGACCAGAGAAAAACACCACAAAATACCAGTAATTAATCACTAAACAGAGCCCCTATGTAAACATGGTGTTGCCATCTTATTTCACATGTACACTGACGTCACATCAAAACTAGAACAAGGCTTAAACGAGGCAATATTACAACTTATAATGTTTCCAAATAAGGAGTTTATTGTTTTGTGTAATATATAATTCTAAAACTAAAAATGCCCCTGTGGCAGATAACAAGCTATGGTGGCAGACCTGAAACATTGAGTACCTGATTTAAAAGGTTCAGCTTATATCACTAAACATAGGTTCAGAACATATTCATATTCTGAACCTATGTTCAGGCGCAGGAGTGGCTGTGTGGTAAGTAGCTTGTTTACCAACCACATGGTTCCGTGTTCAGTCCCACTGCGTGGCACCTTGGGCAAGTGTCTTCTACTATAGCATCGGGCCGACCAAAGCCTTGTGAGTGGATTTGGTAGGCGGAAACTGAAAGAAGCCCGTCGTATATATGTATATATATATATATATATATACGTGTGTGTGTTTGTCCCCCTAGCATTGCTTGACAACCGATGCTGGTGTGTTTATGTCCCCGTTACTTAGCGGTTCGGCAAAAGAGACCGACAGAATAAGTACTGGGCTTACAAAAGAATAAGTTCCGGGGTCGAGTTGCTCGATTAAAGGCGGTGCTCCAGCATGGCCGCAGTCAAATGACTGAAACAAGTAAAAGAGTAAAAGAGTATATAATTTTAAAATGTGAGTTTTGAATATTTCATTTCTTTTCCATAGATATTTCTTATCATTTCAATATCCTTCAGAGTGTTTTTGCCTGGTATATCACGATACGTTAAGGCCTCCTTATTCGAAAACAATAACCGTAGCTGCCATCAACTGAGATTTCAAATATTACATATTAAATGTAGATTTTGAATGCTAAGTGAATTATGAGATAAAAATGGAAACACTTAGTGCCACTTGGGTCTGACAGGAAATCCTAGCATTAGTAGAATTGGACAGGTTTTTTTTTTCCTCCATTAATGTCTCCATACAGGCCAGACAGTGTTACATTACTGTCTCCCTGCAATGCTGGAAAAATCCTAACAATTGTAGCAATCAACAAAACAGATCTGCTATAAATATTCTCATGATGAACAGACTTTATTCTGACATTTATATGTTTAAGGGTGATGAACTGGTTCTGAGTTCAAGTTACAGCCTAGGTCATCCTGTTTTTTTTTTTTTTTTTTTGTTTTGGTTTTTTTTTTTGTATTTTTTTTTTTAATTCCAGACTGCATTATCCAATGTATCCTTTCTCTATTAAAATAGTAGGATGGAATTTTTGTATGATTCAGCTGCTATTTCTAGCTGATTGACCAGCTCTGTAGAACCATGGTTCTCAACTGGGGTCCATATAAGATTTCTTAGTTAAAATTTATGAGCAATAATTTGCTTATAATTCTGCAATACACAAAATATTTGAATTTTTTTTTTATACAATAGGCGCAGGAGTGGTTGTGTGGTAAGTAGCTTGCTTACCAACCACATGGTTCCAGGTTCAGTCCCACTGTGTAGCACCTAGGGCAAGTGTCTTCTATAGCCTCAGGCCCATAACTTAGCGGTTCGGCAAAAGAGGCCAATAGAATAAGTACTAGGTTTACAAAGAATAAGTCCTGGAGTTGATTTGCTCAACTAAAGGCGGTGCTCCAGCATGGCCCCTGTCAAATGACTGAAACAAGTAAAAGAGTAATTCCTAGTAATATTTAATTTTAAAAATACAATAGGATTTTTTTTATCTACATCGAATGGCTACGGAGGTCCAGTAGGGTAAAATAGGCAACAAAAGGGTCCATAGGAAAAAAAAGGGTTGTGAACCCTGGCTGTAGAAGATCCTCATTGAGAGAATTTGTGAAATTGATATTTTTATAATAGGCAATGTATTATCCTCGTCATAATCTTTGCATCCACCTTCCCCATTTTGGCATGGGTTGGACAGCTCCTCTCTGACCAAGTTTGTTAAGTTACTACTCCTCTTAGATGGGTCAAGGACCATTTCCCACGTGTTCCACGTTCTTTGTGGATGGTTACCCTTCTTGTTGCCAACCACTCTGCAAACCACACCAGGTTGATCTTATTATCTGGAGCTCATTTCATCTGTCTTTACGTTCTGAGTTCAAATTCTGCCAAGGTCAACTTTGCCTTTCATCCTTTCAGAGTCGATAAATTAAATACCAGTTGCGTACTGGGATTGATCTAATCAACTGGCTCCCTCCTCAAAAATTTTGGGCTTTGTGCTTTAAGCAGAAAAGAATATTATCTGGAGTTCATACTAGTGTTCTCCTTTCACACTGGCACTTCTACATGATAACAGTTCTGAGGACTGGCTGGGATTTAGAAGAGAATTGAAATGAAAAATGGCTGTAGTTTTGGGTTCAGTCCCATTGCATGGCACCTTTGGTTAGCAAGTGTCTTCTATTATAACCCTGGGCCAACCAATGACTTGTGAGTGAATTTGGCAGATGGAAACTCTACAGAAACTATTCATGTGTATGTGTGTGTGTCTTTTTGTGTCTGTTTTCCAACACCACTCGACAACTGGTGTTGGTTTGTTTATATCCCCATAACTTAGCTGCTTGGCAAAAGTGGCAATACAATGAGTATCAAAATAAGTACTGGGGTCAGTTCGTTTGACTAAACCCTTTAAGGTTGTCCCCCACTGTAGCCATTGTCTAAGGACTGAAACAAGTAAAAATTGTGTGTTTGTGTGTGTATTTATTTATGTGTGTGTGTATTTATTTATGTGTGTGTGTGTGTATTTATTTATGTGTGTGTGTGTGTATTCATTTATGTGTCTGTGTATTTATGTGTGTGTGTGTTTATTTATGTGTGTGTGTATTTATTTATGTGTGTGTGTGTGTATGTGTTTCTTTGCCTCTGGGGACACACAGACATACACAAAAGAGGTATAGATGCAGCATTTAAGAAACAGTTTAACACTTGTCACTGAATGGGGTTATCTTCTTCAGAAGTTAAACTATTGACTTACTTTCTTAGCTGAGAATTAATAGCAAAGACCCATACTTCCAAAAGAGAAGCTGCTTTGAAAGTTATTTAGCTTTTGTGTAATGTAAAACCTGTGCAGTTTGGCCTTTCCTCTAAAATTAGCCGACATATTATGCTTGATCTTTGGGTGTGCAAATACGTGTGTACATGTTTGTGTGTGCTTGTACTGTGTGAGCTGTTCTTTTACCTCATCTCAGTGCTCAGTGCAGATCCAGCAAGCTTATGGATAGAAGCCTTCCAACCATGACCATCCTGTCTGTTTTTTTCAGACATAATATCTAGGACTATATTATCCAGTGTGTCCTTCCTCTTATTTTTAAGCTGGCTTGTGTAATATGAGAGAGATTCGGCTGCTAGTTTATGCATGGTGTTGTGTGTATATATATCTCTTTACTCTTTTACTTGGTTCAGTCAGTTGACTGCGGCCATGCTGGAGCACCGCCTTTAGTCGAGCAACTCGACCCCGGGACTTATTCTTTGTAAGCCCAGTACTTATTCTATCAGTCTCTTTTGCTGAACCGGTAAGTGATGGGGACATAAACACACCAGCATCGGTTGTCAAGCAATGCTAGAGGGACAAACACAAACATACACGCACATATACATATATATGTACATATATATACGACAGGCTTCATTCAGTTTCCGTCTACCAAATCCACTCACAAGGCATTGGTCGGCCTGAGGCTATAGCAGAAGACACTTGCCCAAGGTGCCACGCAGTGGGACTGAACCCAGAGCCATGTGGTTGGTAAGCAAGCTACTTACCACACGGCCACTCCTGCTCTTAAAGTCCATATATATATATATAGATAGATAGATATATACGCATATATACAAACCCAGAACCATGTGGTTGGTAAGCAAGCTACTTACCACACAACCACTCCTGCTGTTAAAGTCTATATATATATATATAATATATATATATATATAGATAGATAGATAGATGTATATATACATATATACGATGGGCTTCTTTCAGTTTCCGTCTACCAAATCCACTCACAAGGCTTTGGTCGGCCTGAGGCTATAGTAGAAGACACTTGCCCAAGGTGCCACGCAGTGGGACTGAACCCAGAACCATGTGTTTGGTAAGCAAGCTACTTACCACACAGCCACTCCTGCACCTACATATGTGGATGTATGCTTAGTATGTTGTTTGTATGTGTGTTGTATGTATATGTGAATGTGTATGCTGTTTGTTTCATCACATCTATAACTTATCTTTATTTTATTTCTATTTATATATGAACAATAATGCTGATATCTTATCACTGAACATGTTGGCCACATGTATTGAGAATGATTTATATTCTCTGTGGACATGTTTACCACTTTGTACATAATATAAATGATTTCGGTCGTTATGAGGTACTCATATAACTGACATATCTTCCTCCAACACATTACATCTATGATATACATATGTAATTAATATGGCTTCTTCCTGTGCATAGCCATTATAAAACATATATGCAATAAAGCTTCTTCAAAGGCATGCTGCCATGATACAATTCCAAAATTAATACATGTTCTTCCTACACATAGCTGCTATAATGTAGATATATGTATTTCTTTACTACCCACAAGGGGCTAAGCACAGAGGGGACAAACAAGGACAGACAAAGGGATTAAGTCGATTACATTGGCCCCAGTGCGTAACTGGTAATTAATTTATCGACCCCGAAAGGATGAAAGGCAAAGTCGACCCTGGCGGAATTTGAACTCAAAACATAACGGCAGACAAAATACAGCTACGCATTTCGCCCGGCGTGCTGACGTTTCTGCCAGCTCGCCACCTTAATGTAAATATAGTCCAGGTGCAGGCATTGCTGTGTGGTAGAGAAGCTTACTTCCCATCCATGTGGTCTTGAGTTCATTCCCACTCTCTGTACTCTCTTGACTCTTTTACTTGTTTCAGTCATATGACTGTGGCCATGCTGGACCACCGCCTTTTAGTCAAGCAAATCGACCCCAGGACCTATTCTTTGTAAGCCTAGTACTTATTCTATCGGTCTCTTTTTTTGCTGAACCACTAAGTTATGGGGACATAAGCACACCAGCATCGGTTGTCAAGCGATGTTGGGTGGACAAACACAGACACACAAACACGTACACACACACACACATATATATATATATATACATACGACAGGCTTCTTTCAGTTTCCGTCTACCAAGTTATAGGGACGTAAACACACCAGCATCGGTTGTCAAGCGATGTTGGGTGGACAAACACAGACACACAAACACATACACACACACAACACACACACATATATATATATATATATATATATACATACGACAGGATTCTTTCAGTTTCCGTCTACTAAATCCACACACAAGGTTTTTGTTGGCCCGAGGCTATAGTAGAAGACACTTGCCCCGGAACCATGTGGTTGGTAAGCAAGCTACTTACCACACAGCCACTCCTGCGCCTATACATTGTGCAACACCTTGGGTAAGTGTCTTCTCCCATAGTCCTGGGCTGACCAAAACCTTGTCAGTGGATTTGATAGATGGAAACTGAGAGAAGCCTATTGTGTGTATGTGTGTGTGCTCTTGTCTAGACATCATGTGATGACTGTTAATGAGCATCATCATCATCATCATTGAAGTGAAGTTATTCATTTCTAGTCATCCATGAAAACGTGTCTAAGGAAAATATTATTTGTTTGGAAACAGGTGAGGATTGGCTCCAAGTGGGTCATCCAGTTTAGGAAACTTTGGTTCAACAAATTCTGACCGATCCATGAAAGCATGGAAAAGTGAATGTTAAATGATGGTGATGTTGATGATAGGCTACACAGCTTCCCTCAACACACCGCTGTTATAATAATACAAATCAATTCCCACCAGCGAAAATAGAATTATAAATCCAATAGCTATCCTATTATATGTTACTAGTAATTATGACGAGATAGAATCCAATAATATATAAGTTGAAATTAACGAGTTAATTGACTAAAATCCACATTGCAAAGTGATTCACAACTGGTGTAATTCTTGTGTAGCAATCTGCGGTTTGCTTTAGCATCATCAATGCTGCTTTGAAAACACCTGCTTAAAGTGCACATAGCCATTCACAAGCTTCACTTGGTAATTACAATTAATGTCATTAGCTGCTTAGATAAACAATGTTATTGGTTAATTATGTGGTAAATACTAGAGTGAGGCAGTAAATTGTTGCCATGCAGACTTAACAGCATCATTTGATATTCTGACTGCAACTTCATTACATCACTTATGCCATTGACATTTGTGAGCGAGGCATAAACGGTATACAATCTCATTTTGTCTCTTCATTGGAATCGGAACAATTGCTGGCTCTGCCAATAATGGATTGCTATCAGGTTCGACAATGTGTATTTAGTTTTTTTTTTTTTTTTTTTTTTTTTTTTTCCTATTACCTGAACTACCTGTTGATTGAATTCAAATCAGTGATGATTTGCTGATGGGAAATGTCAACAGTGTCACTGCTTGAGACCCAGTTGCAAACAGCGAGTCATGCCAACGTTTGCATCTCTGTCATAAGAAGCAACATCATCATCATTCGTAGCCGTAGCTCAGTGCAGCTGGTAAGCACTAACAACGGCGTATGCACACATTCACACACGCACAAACACGTGCACTCACATGCACATGTTTACAAGAGGCTTCTTTCAGTTTCCTTGTGCTAAATTTCCTACACAAAGTACTGGTTGGCCCAAAGGCTCTGGTAAGAAATGCTGGGCCCAAGGTGCCACACAGTAGGACTGAACCTGAATAAACATAGTTGAGAACCTGAATAAACATGGTTGAGAAGCACCATCCGATCGTGGCCGTTTGCCAGCCTCGTCTGGCACCTGTGCCGGTGGCATGTAAAAAGCACCCACTACACTCATGGAGTGGTTGGCGTTAGGAAGGGCATCCAGCCGTAGAAATATTGCCAGATCAGACCCCAATTGCACCGTCCAACCCATGTCAGCATGGAAAGCGGACGCTAAACGATGATGATGATGATGATGATGATGACTTCTTAGCCTGCTCCTGCTGATACTTTAGAAGAAGCTGAAGTGTCTTTAACTGTGACTGATTTTCACAATTCCAGTTTTGCAGACAAAATTGGAAACATGAAACTTGAAACTGATTTCATAGACTTCAGCTTTGAATGAAATAACACACACACACAATGTGGATGGTCATGTTGTTCCTCTATAATAAATCTGTTTTGTACCGACCCCACTTCTCCCATACTTTAACCTCTTTTGACTGCCACACACACAAAAAAATTAAAAGAATAAAGAGTAACACCCAGTACATGGTATAAAGTGGTTGGCATTAGGAAGGGCACCCAGTTGTAGAAACAAAAGCAGGCATTGGACTATGATGTAGTCCTCAGATCCTTCTGGTCCATCGAGCCATACAGCACATGCAAGTATGGAACATGGATGTTAAATGACGATGATGATGATTATATATATATAGTCGTGCTTTGCTAGCAGAGCTTGGTAGGTCTTCTTGAGTACAGCATATTGCCAATCATGTGTGTGTCTGTGTGTCTGTGTTGACAAATAGAGAGAGATATCAAGGATAAAACTTAATTCTAAAAAATTCCATCTAATTCTTTTTGAATCTTGTAGGAATTCAGCGTTTTTCTTTTCTTTTTTCTTCTTTTTTTCTTTTTATATATATCTATGTCAAATTTACATTTTGTCAGTAGACATTTGAATAAATTTGCATCGAAAATAGATCTTGTCTCCTACCATGGCACCAAACTCTGAGAAACCTGTATGAAATTTAAAAAGCTGATTACAATCTTTTATATTACAGTAGGGAGCGACCACAGCAATAGTTGTAGTAGATTTTAAGGCATCATATTGTTACACTGTGTCCTGTTCAGCCCTTCCTGTGCAGTTGTGTTTTTTGTTTCCTGGTGTATCGATAGACCCTGAGTTCAATGTTATTTAGTTATTTATTCCTTTAAGACATTTGTTTGCTTTCCTTTTATGTTTGTAATCTGTTATACTCTTTACTCTTTTTACTCTTTTACTTGTTTCAGTCATTTGACTGCGGCCATGCTGGAGCACCGCCTTTAGTCGAGCAAATCGACCCCGGGACTTATTCTTTGTAAGCCCAGTACTTATTCTATCGGTCTCTTTTTGCCGAACCGCTAAGTGACGGGGACGTAAACACACCAGCATCGGTTGTCAAGCAATGCTAGGGGGACAAACACAGACACATATATACATATATGTATACATATATATATATACATATATACGACAGGCTTCTTTCAGTTTCCGTCTACCAAATCCACTCACAAGGCATTGGTCAGCCCGGGGCTATAGCAGAAGACACTTGCCCAAGATGCCACGCAGTGGGACTGAACCCGGAACCATGTGGTTGGTTAGCAAGCTACTTACCACACAGCCACTCCTGCGCAGGCTATATAATGTGTGTATGAATTAGATAGACAATCAGTCAGTTGAAAACTCTCATCACCATCAAAGATGATGATTTTAACCCAGCTCCTTGCTGATATCCTATGTGTCTGTCATTTGTTAAAGTTGATTTAAACTATAAAATGTTTATTACACTGTATTTGATTTCTCGTTGACTTTTTGTTTCTTTTGTTTTGCAGATTCTTCCAACTTCCCGAGTGGTTGCTCCTCTCCACTTAACGACTCCCAGGATGGAGAAAGTTATTTTGATTTTACCAAAAGTGACTTATATACTGCAACTCAGAAAAATGCCAAGTTGGTGCAAGAGACCCTCTTTGACGAAGGTTTGCGTATTGCACAACAGTACGGCATGGCTGATTTTGCAGAGCAGCTAAAAGAACTGCAACAGCAAAAACCTAAAAGTAACATTACAGGATATAAAAAATCCATCAACAGAAATATGAATGGAAACTGTAGTCATAAAACTGTGATCAATGAAGCAGATGATGATGTAATTGAAGACGAAGATGAAGATGTGGTGATAGATGAGTACAATGATAATAACAACAACAATAGTTGTAACAGCACTAGTAATAACAACAACAACAACAATAGCATCAACATCAACAATAACAACAACAGCAGCAGAAACCATTCATCTAGTGAAGAGTTGGAAAATACAAATAATGAAATACTTCCAAGAAAGAATGGAATTGAAGAGAATGACAGTGTGAAGACTAACCTAGTTAAAAATAACATGATGGTGGGTTATTACGCAGCACT